>NW_002060966.1:609014-751310 GCF_000150275.1 Trichoplax adhaerens
ATATATCAAGTCCTGCAAACTCATTGTAAGCAAGTTAAGTAAGGTGTTTATCAAATTGCTCTTTCTAGTGTTATTGTCCTTACTTTAGGCCTACATTTCTTAGATCTGCTGTTATAAGAAGTTTTTCCTTATCTGTAGGAACATACTTTACTATTACATAGAATCTGCACTGTTAGACAATCAGTAATAAAATCTGTTATTACGAATTACGGTATGTTATCTATACACTAAGTACACTTAGTAGAGCAGGTTTGTTATAATATGCAGAGAGAGAATAATCTTGCGAAATAAGTTAGAGGTAAGTGTACCTATTAAATAGGACACATAAAGAACGGGTGTAGATGGAATTAAATGTCTAATATACACCTTGATTTAATAGTCTCGGTAATAGCAAATCACTGCAGGTGCAGTAATTGTGATGATTTGCCATATTTAACTGTTTCTAAAGTACCCAGTGGCTTGTGCTAGACGCTACTGATGAACAGTCATTTCTATATAAACATTATGATTTAGTTCTTAAAGAAGGATTTGTGCATGCATATTCTACTTATAATTAGATTATAATTAGATCTGCTGATATAAGAAGTTTTTCCTTGTCTGTTTGAGCCTATTTACTATTACGTAGAATCTTAACTGTTAGACAATCAGTAATAAAATCTGTTATTATTAAATTCCGTATGTTATCTATACGCTAAGTAAACTTAGTAGAGCAGGTTTTTAAAATACGCAGAGAGAATAATCGTGCGAAATAAGTTAGTGGTAAGTGTACCTATAAAATAGAATACATGTAGAGCGGGTGTTGATGGAATTAAATGTCCAATATATTCCTTAATTTAATAGTCTCGGGAAAAGCAAAGCAAACCATTGCAAGTGCAGTAATTGCAAAGATTTGTCATATTTAACAGTTCTAAAGTACCCAGTGGCTTGTGCTAGACTCTACTGACGCACAATCATTTCAATGTAAACATCATGATTTAGTTCTTAAAGAAGGATTTTTTTGCATGCATATTCTACTTATAATTCTGTATTCGCCCGCTGTCTATAGTAGAAGCGTACAAACTGAACAATCCATTTCATTCTTCACTAAAAGACTCATATATGCGTAAGGTAGATGAACCAATGGTATTGGTATTCTTCACTATATCTTTTTCTGTCAGATAGACTCTTGAGTGAAAAGGGTATCATAGTTGGTGACACTTTTACAGTACATATAGGTTGAAGCAGCTATCATGTCTATAAATATGATTTCTCGCTACATAGTATCATTTTATTTTACTTCAATATCAGAACCAAGAAGTGAAAATAAAAGTTTTACTCAATTTATTGTCATGCACGGCTAAAATGTTTCTTCTATAGTAGTAAACACGCTAGTAAAATAACCATGAGAAAAATTTTAGCTAAAAAGCGATAGTTTGCATTGACGATTCTGTATTCCTGTATTACTACAATTTAAACATGGAATGCTGGAAATTTCTAATAGCTTTTGCAGATTGACTAATAGTCGAAAATAGTATGTCAAGTATAAACAACTTCATTACTACAAGGAAAAATCAAACAAAGTAATTAAAATCCGCTGTAATCAAATCATTAAGGAGGCTATGTATATATTTACACAAAATAATCTTATTCTGAAATGTTACACACACGTGCTATCATAATGTGTAACATGAAGGTCCTACTAGCACTAAAGATAAAATGCGTAATATTTTGTGGTAAAGCATTACAAATTAAACGTAATTTCACATTAATTCACGCTGTAATAGATAAAATCAGAATGGATGAAAAGATGCTTTAGGTTCGAACCTTGAATCGAGCGCCTACATCATCTTCTTCATCTACTGCAACGTTATGATGTTGGACTAGAGCTCCAACTAAAGTTAATAAGCGTTCATTCTGTGCTTGCATAGATTCAACTTGTGTACGAAGATCTTTCACTTCCAATCTCAGATTATTTTGCTGGTTTTCGAGCAACTCCGTTGGTGACTATTGTAAAAGGACACCCACAACTGAATTAGTACTAAAGAAATACCACGTACAGATTTCAACTGTATATATATACAAGTAGAATATGCTATTCCCAACTTAAAGGCGATGCACATTCTAAAAAGATAAATAATCTCGAAGCAGTTATCCTGAATCTTAGACCAACCTTTTCTGCTTTAAGGGTTATTTGAGATAGTGGGGAGACCGATTGGAGAAAACTAAATTTTCGTAGTAGTTTGTTTCCATTATTAGGATAGAAGACTTGTTCTTTGATACTGAACTTTTCACGTATCCAATTGGGCATAAATTGCTCGACATCAAGTACTAAGCTAACCTGGACAACATGGCGTTGGCTATTACTCATACGCGCAAATTCACTTTTTATGCAGTTAAGTAAAGCAATCAATACTAAAGCAATTACCTGCATAGCCAAACGTTTTAAAACAGCTTGCTGTTGAACTTCTTTTATATCATCTACTGCTAAACCAATCTATTTCAATATATATTATAAACCACAAGTTAGCAAGTATTGACAACATTTAGAAATTTTGTAAAATAGTCGAGAATAAATGATGTAAAAACATCTGGTTCTATAAATAGCGTTACAATCAATTTTCTTACCAAGAGATTCATCAGCAGGATAGGCATAAATATAATAAAGAGTCCAAAGAGTATGTAGGTTACTGCTTGAAAACAGACTAATAAGCCAGGACTATTAAATGTATCATCAAAGTCAAATTCACCAATAGTCATGACAGCCGTCTTAATCAAGGCTTTTCCGGGTGTATTGAAAGGAATCTATTGCAAATATCAAATATTTCACTTTCTTACAACAGTCCATACAAATAAGCTATTATACAAAATTGGCAAATAGCAACAACTTTATTTTATATTATCTTGACCGTTTACAACATTATGGCCAATTTTTAGATAAAAATGCAATTAATATAAAGTCTCACATTTACTTACATGATTTTGCAACAGGACGAAAAATGCCAATCCAAAGGCTGTAATAAACAGCATGAAAATGACAAAGAATTTAACAAAAGTATTAAATATATCTATAAACATTACGACGTATATTCCTATGATTGGAAATTTCCTTATGAATAATATCAGGTTAAACCATGCCAAAAAAATGGCAACTGCACCAAATTGTAATCTCCAATAAAACCGTAACTGGATGGCTCCAGCAGTAAATAAAAGTGACATAATAAAACCAGTTACTTCCAGTAGGTTTTCCAGCGTAAAGTATTCAAATCTTTGATAAAAGACTTGAAAAAGCTACAGTAATAGAAAGAATAATTATGATGAATGCTATAGAATAATTTTATCATCTAGCATCAGATAGAATCGCCTTCTCTATACTTGTTTTAAGAAACTATCCTAGAAATATCACAAACCTCAATAGCAAGCCGCACCGCAGAAAGTACAGTAACTATCACAGAACCAATTCCGACAAAAAAGATATAAGAAAATGTTCCCTGAGTTGCTAAGCTGGCTTGTGGCTTCAAATTGCATGTAGCATTAATGCCATATTGGTTGTAAATAGTAAATCCAGTTAGGAAAAACAAATAGATAAGATAGATGAGTAAATTGGTGTAGTAGATATAACGTCCAGATCGCTCCCACTTGTAACGTAAAAAGCAATTGACCAATGGATGAGCAAGTAAAGATTGCCGCTGACTATTCACCTATTTAGATTACATATCAAGTTAATACCAATTTTACGCATAAAATTGATTAACATTAATTACGAAAGTAAAGGAATATTTTGCTAAACCCAGTAGTATTTCATTGGCACCCACAAAACGGTGCAATTATTATTGTGAGAGTATTTTGTAGATGTTATACGGGTATAACGATAAAAAATTTCGCAGATATGACTGTAATTATGGGCAATTAAGTTCAAGCAATCTCTTACGCGAAAGCAAAGAATTCTTTGCACTTACCATAATCATTAACGGATGATTTCTTTTGAACGATGCACCTGTTATTCTCTTCTTATATTTTTTGGTATTATCCTCAATTTTATATTCATATAGAAGCTCATCCGTTTTATCTTGAGGATTGGACTCAAACCAATCTGTGTAGACGTCGTCCAAGAAGTCATATCTTAAATGGACCTTGTAGTTAAGGCTTTCAATAGGCTCATTATTTGGTATGGTACATTTGTTGAATACCAATTCAGCGACATCTAATATATAAAGAGTTATAGAAATGAGAAATTAAAAATATCTTAACTAAAATTATCTAATCCTCCAGCTTGAATATACGCGTTATGTACAATATTTGCTAGTGTTTGACTTAAACTTGAAACTGAAATTGTATATTGCTACCCGAATTAGCTTATGATTAAAAATTATCTAGTAATTGATAGCTGTAAGAAGAACTTAATTTCTATGGTAAAGTAAAGTTTTTAACAAACTGTACTTTTTGTTTTATGATTTTGAAGACATTTTATCCCATATACATGGCATTTATATAGATGTACAGAAAGGAGAAATTGCTAATATTGCCACTAAAATTGCCAAGGCTCAAGCCTGGGTACAATACACAACTATTATTAATATTTGACTTAATTTAGAAATTATAGCGCAATATTCGATTTATTAAATATTTTAAGCACTACTTCACTACTGTAAAGAAGATCAATGTAAAAAATGGAAAACACTAACCTGGTAATTTACGTATTAATTTGCGTAATGGAGTATCCACATCTCCAGTTGGAGATACGGTAGTATTTTTAAGAGCCTCTTCCCATTTATCATAACGAATTATAGCAACTGCAACATCGCTACAAATAAACATAAATCAAAGTTAAAATAATAACAGGTGATTGTTAGCCTTGCAAGCTTGACTTCCATTTACTCCAAAATACGATTTGTATGTTCGAGGATTTCGCAGTTAGATACTAATCGCAAATGGCCTTACCGATGACCTTCTTCTATGGCCATGTCCAAGCAATTTCTGCCTGTCTCATCAGTTAAAGTGATATCAGCTCCATTTTGAAGTAATAACTTGACGCAAACTTTATGACCATTTTGAGCGGCTAAATGCAAAGGTGTGGTCTAAGAAGAATGTAACGGAAAGAAAACTTGAAATTTTCCCTTAAAATTAGTGAATTACTAGTAGTCCCTATATCTACCATACAAGTTAATCTTGTCGTATTCATAAACTTTACAAATTATAAGAACGAATAAGAAGAAAGAATGAATAGATCCCCACCTTCCGTTTATCCATTGGATCAACGGGAGAATCGCCATCCAGTAATATCTCGATCGTTTTTGGCCAACCATTGGCAGCAGCACAATCTAGAGGTGTCCATCCGGTAGCATTTCTAACATGAAGACATCACCATATAAAATAAGCCGAATTCTAAGAATAATAATATCCTCAAAAGATGCCAACCGAGAATACTCGACATCCTAAGGATCAACATTTTACTCTACACTTGCATACGATTCACGGATAGTGTACTGCAATAAAGTCCATGAAAACTGTCATACTTAGCATCAACAGCTGCACCGTATTCTAGTAAAGCCGAAATAACGTGGACATGGCCTTTAATTGCTGCAATATGGAGAGGAGAATTTGACGATTCGTCTTCATCATTGACAATGGAAGAGTCATAATTAACAAGTACGCGAACAACCCTATCAATATCAAAATAGACGTTATAAATATTACTGATTGCTATATACGTCGTTCTTAATTGCTGGTGTAAGTAAACATAGCTTCCCTATACAATATGCACTTAAGGATTAATCATCGTTTCCCATACAATTACATGATAGATGACTATAATACTGTACGATATTGATGGTAACGATTTCAATTTACGACCAATATACAGAATGCAGTTCAGAAAAATCTATCCTAACATATTCATGCTCATGAAACTAACTGTGTTCTGCCGTTGTCTGCTGCTAAATGAAGAGGTGTTAACTCTTCTTCATTTCTGGCATCAATTTGAGCTCCATGTTCCAACAAAATCTATATGAAATTTTTAATATTCATGTTTACTTAATTACAACTCATCATTAGCGTAATTGCATTGATGCAGTACTGCATGTATATCAAGAAATTTTTTATTTAATAATCTATGAAGATAAAAAGTACTAAATCAATTTGAGCAGCAAACCTTGACACAATTTACGTATCCTTCACGGCTTGCAACGTGCAGTGGGTAGTTATCGTTAGTATCAGCAGCGTCCACTAAAACTTTAGTCTTTCTAGGATCTCGGCTAAGTAATAACTAATATTAGAGATAAAAACACAGACATTACATGACCAAAGTTTAAATAGAGAAAAACATAATAATGGATGTTGGCTGCTTGTTTTCAGTTGAGCCTGATACATGTCAAGATTCTATAATCGAACCGATATAACGAGACAATATCAAGTTTACCTGCAAAGTCTCCGGCTGATTCTCTTGAGCAGCCCAATAGACCGCGCTTCTTTCTTTATAATCTGTAGCTGTAATATCGACATTTTTTTCCAACAATGTCTTGACTGAGTCTACGCGACCGTAGGCAGCTGCGGACAAGAGAGGCGTAAAAAAATCGCAATCTCTAGCTTCGATACGCGCACCTCTGTTTATTGAATGATGAAATAAATACGAACACTTTAATAATCAACATTATTATTGCATTGATATAGAATAAGTTTACGTAGTTTACTAGTCAGGTAAGAAAAGTGGCTATTACTTTTGAATTAAATATTCAACAATTTGAGGCCTATTAAAGCCGGCAGCACGATGAAGAGGTGTTTGTGACTTTGTGTTCTTGACATTCACTTTAGCCCCATATCGAAGCAGTAGCTTGACAATTTCCAGGCTCCTAACAGCTGCTAAATGTAATGATGTTTTGCCATTGGATTTTTTAGCATTAACATCAGCACCTGGCGGTAATACAAGAAAAAATGAGCATACTGAAGCATGCAAGCACAAAATCGAAATGAAACCCAATTATATTCCAAAGTCTCGACAATTGTTTAGAATAGTTGTCATTACCATTTTCTAGTAAGAACGCTACCACACTTGCATGACTATTTTCGGTAGCATAATGTAAAGGTGTGCAATTATCAGTATCGGTAGCATTGAGAACATCCTTCAATTCGTAATATCCATGCCGGCCAGTTTTGGCGTAATTAACTAATGCTTTTACGATCTAGATTTCGTTAGCAAAGCAAGGTATGCGTATGTTAAGTAAATTGCATCCCTTTAATGAGCACAAGATTTGTTTCATATCTTCTCTACTCTATGCCCATTAAAAATGCCATAGGGTAAAACAGAAATTAACGATAAGCTATAAAAGAATTGGTTATGCCTTACATCTAGATGACCTTCCATGCAAGCACCATGCAGAGGTGTTGCCTCCTCATCATCTCTACACAGAATATTGACTCCTCGCTCGAGCAATGTTATAGTAACCTCCAGTCTTCCATTACTTGTGGACATATGCAATGGTGTCATCAGTTGCTTATCCGGGATCTACAGATAGCAAAGTTATAGTCCAATTTATAAATTCATATTAAAAATTTTATTCAAAGACGAGCAATTTTTAGAATGCAGCAAAAAGTAATAATTGCAATGGATACCAGAATTAACTTGCAAGTATTGTTTATTGTAAATTACTTTTTTCTCTAACTAGGTAAGCTTTGCAGGCAGTTATACTACTCTACAAACGCTAGCTACTGTAGTTTAAACCTTCCATTTTTAGCATACCTCATGTTGGCAACCTTCAACGGATAATAAGCATTGAACTGCATATTGATTTCCTCGAACAGCAGCGTAATGCATAGGTGTCAAGCCATAATTATCAGGCAAATTGATACTTGCATTATTTTGTATTAATAGCAGAATACTGGATCCTTCCAGGTCGTCACTTCCAGCATCTGTTTGATCCTCTAAAGTGTGCAAAAAAAATAGATATCCTATGAACTTATTATTCAACGACCTAATCAGTATCACTATCGGTACAGGATGGATCAATTTTTAATAAAGAATAAGCGAGAATTTGTTCGATAAGTGAGCAAGTCTTGGCTATATGAGTAACCGTCGTACCGTTTGCACTTGCGCTATTTATATTGCCTTGGACTTGAATTGTTTGATCGTCCGTCTTTTTAGGCTTACAAAATTTTGCAGCATAATGTAATGGCGTTGCTCCATCTTCGCCTTTGATATTTACCGCTGGAATAAAGTGATGTAGGAATAGAGCAATTTCGTTAGAACTGCTTAACGTTACTTTGCTAATATTTTAAAATGTTGCGAATGATGGAGACAAAATTGCATTTTCGATCGAAATAGTATTTAAGTCGATGATATACAATCGTGGTACCCATTCTATGCTGTCTATTTAGTTGAAGTTATTTTAATTAATTTATAACCATTAATCGATAATTTAATTACTGACTCCATTAATCAATATGAATTTGGATTATTTTCAAATTCACTCGAATAATAAATTGACGCCATGTTTTTTCGATGCAATTATCTTCTACTTACTCGCCCCACAATCTAACAACTTTTCGATGCAATGGTTGTGGTTATATCGTACAGCATAATGAATTGGAGCCGCCATATACTCATCCAATTTGTCTACCAAGTTGTATTTCTTCTTAGAATCTCTATTTTCAGCATCTTGTTTAATCAAATATTCAAGGTCTTCTTTTGAGCCATTGCGTGCGGCCTATTCATACAGTAGTTACATTAAATGGTCTTAGAAATATCGATTCTCGAGTATACAAAACAAGGCAGTTCAGCTTAGCCAAATGAAATCTTATTCAATAGTAATTTTTATTCATTTTAACTATCGCTAATCTCTGTCTAACCAATGTATGTATCAAATTAATAGCGGGTAAATATAACGAACTAGTTTAGCCTAGTGGTATTCTGCTTGATAATTTCTTCATTTAAAATATCACTAATCTACGTCTAACTCAATTTAAATTATATTGGATGCGAGTAACAAATTTAAGTGGACACAAAATGGAATTATTACGGCTTGGCAATCTTGTCTGGGAATAATTTAATCTACGTATAACCGAGACTAATTAAGTATTATTAATTAACTTGACGCGATTTTGCTTCTGCCGTAGAAATCTGCAACTGGAATGCTTTAACAAATCATGAATAAGGTATAAATTAGCACTGCAGTTAAAGAATAAGATTAAGGGTAACACGAGGTAATTGGCTGATTACGCCTGACCTGCAAATGCAAAACTTTAATAACACTTGAATAGTGCCTTAACTACGCCAAAAGAAAAAGATTAGGAGTACCACAAGGTAATAGGCTGATTGCACCTGATCTGCAATTGCAAAACTTTTTACAACACTTCAATAGTGCCTCAACTACAGTAAAAGGATGAGATTAGGAATAATACTAGGTAATAGACTGATTACATCTGTCTGCAATTGCAAAATTTTTGTAAGACTTGAATGGTGCCTTAACTATAAAATACCACGGTAAAAGAAGAAGATTGCCGGTACAAACTTAATTAGCTATGATATCCTATACTATGGTGAAGATTGTCTCTGCAGATCTATTGATTAATGTAATTACTGATTTATGCAAGTATAACCGGTCTACTATGCGTAGGTGTTCTACTGTACTTTATACCTTATTAATCACTTCTGTTCAATATTTAGTGATTATGCAACGTTCATACTCATCCTGATATCGTATAAATAAATTGGATGTAAAAACACTAAGCACTGTAAGTAATTACTAACGTTAAAATTATTTGAATCACCAGGTGATCCACATATTTTTCCAATCATACGTCAAATAGTATGCAAGAGTACTGATCAAGATTGGATGGTACTTATAGAATAAAGATGCGTTCCAAAATTGGCATGGTAGTCTTGCACTAATATTACAATACACGACATGAATACAATATTCAAGTAGATTGCAAAATATGTATCCTCGAGTTAAATACAGAAATAAGATATCCGCTTTACCAACTGATCATTAAAGATAGGGTGCCTCGCTTTTAAATGAATTGGCAAGTTACCTTACGCGTTAAAGAGATTCTGCATCAACACCAATATACGACTCCTCGATTACATGTATATAAGCTAGGCCAAAGCCCAATAATTTAAGTGTAATTACCGTATTTCGAACTTTGCCCAATCAATTGGTCAGTTAGACTATGAATAACAGCTAATTTAATTCATATTAGGAGAACATGAACTTACTTCATGTAAGGTATATGCTATTTGATCTCCATCTGCTGTGGAGACGGAATTTAATTCAACAGCATCCGTCATTTTATCAGCACGAACTTGAGAAAGGGATGTTGCCGATGTAGTTATATTATTTTGCATACCAGTTGAAAAGTTAAAAACGTTAACGTCGCTGTCGACGTAGTCTAGATTAATTCGATGTTTAGAACGAGATTTAGCTGTACTTTGGATTCTATAAAGTTGAAATAAAAATTGTTATTGCGTTAAATATTCCATCAATCTAGATTAAAATCAATGTAAATCACACGTAACAAATAACTAATATCGAACTGAGTATGATCAATTTTCAATTTTAAGAATATGCAAGAAATTATTTCATACAAACTCGCTTCATTCAGCAATAAAAAGAGATTTAGAAATGAAAAGATTTATCTTGAAAGAACGACCAAGTTGATCCTTAACTTATCACGATGGATACTAGCAATCGGGAAATTAAGTAAAACAGTTTCCTCCCATCTATGAGCTATAAAAATTAATTTTACTGCTCTCTACACAATTCATGGGAAACCTTCTAGAGATGAAGTTAGGGATGTTGAGATGATTGTAATTATTGAACTATGTTTGGTAGTCATCCATTTAGGGCAAAGAAGATGTTATGTTGATGGCGAACCTACAGTATATGGACTGCATATACTGTGCAGTGTCCAGTCAATAAATAGTATATACTGTACTTATAACGGTACTCATCAACCATGCTATACTGTATTAACCAATCCTAACTTTTAATATAATAATTATTCATTGTAAGATATCGAGTAGAGGGAATACACACGTTGGTATACTCATGCTATTCACTACATTAGGGAAAGAAATAGCAGTGTTCTTCCTCCAGCATGTTTCCTTCATTCATTCTTAACTGCAAAGGTTAACGTTGTCAATTTCAACGATCATCGATTCTATTTTACTTTGTACTTCCATACAGTAACAGGATGATGCGTAATGATGATCAAAAATAGCTATCATGTTTACTAGAGTAAGGTCGAAAAATTCAACACATGGATAGCCCAATAGTAAAATCCATCGTGGTAAGCAAACTAATCATCAGCACCATTTAACTTTTTGGCAAGACTGAAATAGCCGTTTTACTTTGGTACTTACCCCTAGAAAAGAGAAAAAAATGAATTTTTAAAACCAACTCGCGAGGGAAAGGGATAAACCAATGGAATGGAGTGATGGCTGTCGACTGCCGAATAGAATAACTCTACTCCCATCGACAACCTTTTTACATAGCTTATCTATGGCTAGATAATAATGATTGTATAATCAGACAATAGGCAAAACAAGTATGATAGATAAAGCTATTGTGACGACAAGATTGTCATGGATATACTGTACTGTACTGTATGTACAATACGTCGAGAGCCTGCTCAATGCTTCTACAGTAGTACTATAGTTTTGCCATGTCTGTCTCTCTTTTCTTGCTGCCAACATTTCAAATGAGGACATGCGTAATGATCCAGCATTATACTGCATTTTAATTCGACTATTCGTTGAATTCATTAATTATTATTATTATTTAATACCGCATTAATCGATTGGGCTGCTAACATGATGAGAAAAATTCTATAGTTCGCATCGTCGAGAGGGAAGTTGTGGATTATCACGATCATAATCAAGATGTAATCTTATCAGCAGAATTTGATGTAATACTACTTCATGCTCATGTCAGCAGCTCGATTCAAGTTAGCTTATAGCAATACTGTATATTCATGATATTGAGCAAAGACTACTGGATTCTTTTATTTTCTAGATAAGGAAAGATAGAAGCTAACTATTAGCGTTAGCAGCTTTTCAAGTTCAAGTTAACCTATTACAATATTCTGAATTTCTAGGAGTAGTTTTGTTGTCATAGATTGTTCATTATTTAATTATCATTCTATTCAAAATTAACCTAGACTATTCATGACATCTAGGTAGAATCGTATCATAGCGAGTAGTCCCATTCAATATACAGTACAGTACTAGGTTAGACAATCCTAAAACCAAACCGTGAAAAG
Source organism: Trichoplax adhaerens (assembly GCF_000150275.1). NCBI lineage: Eukaryota > Metazoa > Placozoa > Uniplacotomia > Trichoplacea > Trichoplacidae > Trichoplax > Trichoplax adhaerens. Next base: position 621,246 of record NW_002060966.1, read on the forward strand.
GCCTATTTGTAATGCCTTTAGAACAGCACATGAGTTGTTACAGATTATATTATTTACTATTATCAGATCGATCTAATTCCATTGGTAATACTGTACTGTACTCTAAATCATCAAGAAATCCATCAGAGACATCACATCACATCATACTGTGCTGCAAGCCTGATACCTGTACACTCAGTGTGTACAATGCGTAAAATTGTCTTTTAATGCTGAGTCCATTTCATGATACGAGCTTGGCAAATCCTACTGTACGCGTAGACGTTTATATCATGGATGATTTGACTAATTTCTTATTAGATAGACATCATAGGACACCAATTGGAGAAGAAGTCGTGTCCAGATCGAGGGAATGAATCGGTTTAGGGTTGGGTTATCAATCACGTGAGCAAGGTGGAGTCTCTCGCTATTGTACGCCTCCGATATCTTTCCTATTTGCTTTCATTCAATTAGCGATTATCCCAAATCACGAGTAATAGGAACAAATTAACCTTAAATTAATAATCTTAAGGAGCTGCCCTAAGATGATATCCTTGGAATGTAGTTGTTTTTATTTTATTATTATTATTTGCTATTCTCTCCCAACGGATAAGCATCAATGACGAACAAACTTCGTGGGCTCATACACGTAATGAATTAGTTAATAAATAAACAATTGTCGTTCTTTTACTGTGCCAGCTAGAGAACAAGCAAAACAAATTTTTCCTTCTGTGGTTTGCCCAACGATGATGACACGCAAGTCTTGAATAAAGGAGACAGGCCAAAACTGAAAGGAGAGCTACTCCAGATGAATATTTGGATTGTCCTACTGTGCTAACTGCTTCACAACCTAAACCCTTCTTAATAATACTAATTACAGTGTACTATTATTCACTATTATACTGAAATGAACGATAAAATATTGAACTTTTACTATACTTCATAGTCTAGACCATAGACTAAATGATGATCTACAGTAAACTAAAGAAAGTTCAACGATACGCTTCTAATATTCATTGAATTAAAATCATTCCAATTTCAATCGAAATGAAGAGTCTGGGAATCTTTTCAAGCTAAACTAGCTATATTCGACATAACACAATCAACAAAGGGATTGTATGCAGCACTCGTATCGTTTACTCAACTATCGTCGATTTGACCATCAACAGCGGGAACGGATACATAACTGAGTGTAAACGACTTGAAAATGTTCATTACTAACTAAAAAATTACGACTTATAGTACGCTTTTAAGTCTATTCTACTAGATTCTTTATTAGCAATCTGGAGTATAGATTGCTTAATTCTTGCAGCATGTATAGTAGCATGAACGATCAGAAATCACTACTGGTCACTTCTGCACTCTGAGTAGTAATCCGACATATGTACTGAGGCATGTGATTGAGCTATCAGCGATAATAAATCAGTCTTGAGCTTGCATCTCACACGAGCCCTCCAGACTTTGCTGGTTGCCATATCGGCAGTCCTATTGGATAACTTGGTCGACCACACAAAATATGTACATTATACGATAAAAAATAACTTACTTGTACAATGCAGTACAAAAATGAAATGAAAACAAATGCTTTCAAAATGGATAGCATTGCTCTAATTTCACTTAATAACTCTGCTACAGTAAAGTAGAATTAAACTAGCCATAGCGTTTAACTGCAAGCGCCTTTGCAATATCAAAGCAGCACGACCCTTTCCAATATTGTACTCTCAAATACTGGATCCTGTCCTTCTTTTTGAATCATGATTGTTTTAGTTTACATTATTAGTAGCATTATTTGCCAGCTAGAGATCTTATGATATAGTATCAACAGAATGCCAAGATAAAAATATCGTAGGTAAAACTTTCACAATGTCAATATCCCACTGGAAAGTGGACAATACACGAAGCTTACTATCTCTTATGATTCTCGGCTAAAGTGACGATTTGAACAAGCAAAATGCCTGCTCGTATCTCGTAATCAATAGAAAAGAAAACCATTGACTTGTTCTTTACCATTAAATTCTATTCTGGAAGCAATAAAGCTACTATTAAACTATTAATCGTTCATTATCCGCGGATTAGGAAGTTGTAATTTTACCATCGATGTTCATGGATGATCTGAATTGATTTCTTTGTTCGCGATGGACAAGAATGTGATACCGATGATTTGATTTTTTTAAAGGCATGCACCCAACTAATTAAAAAGTGAATATTTTTTGTAAAAATAGTGCTCTAACTACGTTCTCATCGTAAGGAAAGGATCGCAGGGTGTTAATTTTATTAACTGTAAATTGTCATGAAATTAGTCCGTATTTTCGTTAATGAGTACATTGTCAAAGAATTATCTAAACGTTAACGTTATCTAGGGTTGCCTGGAAGGGATTCGTCAGCTTTTATGTCCAATTGCAGCCATACATGCATCGTTTTGCATTAGCAATTAGTAGAAATTTTCCAAGGTAGTCAACTGTCGTGAATATAGTATAAATCGCAATAGAAAATTTCACGATAAGCATGATTGATAATCTTATGCCACTAGAGCAGTTCATTTCTTACAACTAAACTGCAGCAGCTATGCAGTAAATTCAATTCCTAGTATTCTTTAATAATGTAGTTTATATGTAGGTAAAGAATGTAGAAGGCGTATACTGTATATCAAAATGCTTTGTGTTTTTCAATCCTATCACACGTAAACTAAACGACATCATAACACAACATTGCTTAAAAGACGCTTAATATTATCCAAATAAAATAGGCAATCTGTATATTCATAGTGAAAGTGTTTTAAAGGCTTTCAAAAGATCGACACTATAAAACTTGAAATCAATTTCGAAGAATAAGCCGTTTGACTCAATATAATACTGCATCACAAGTTTGATGATACTACGGTAAGGCTTGCGATGTATGTACCTCGATAGAAGAATATGATATTCTCGAACGTGCTTGGTGATGATATTTCAAAGTAACGATATTTAAGCATTACTAATGTGCAAGATTCAGTTCAACGTCATTTTACTTTATACACGTATTGCCAGGCAATTTACCTCGTATAGTTCATACAATACGTTGTACTGTATATCACTAGATACCAAACAATTTATTTATCCCATGTCCGAGTAATCTTGGTTAACAAGTTAAAATAACTAACTACGATGAGATTATTTCAGAAATTGATGAAATCAAAGTAGTTGTGACTCTGAATGCAATAATATTACCAACATGCTAGATGGCATTAAAAATGGTAACGATTGAAGATAGCAATTTATCTTCTAATACAGGAATATGCAAATTACAACGGGATTTCAACTGAGGGCATATCTTGACCAAGTCAAGGAAATCGACATGAACGTATTTTCGATAATCAAGACGATGAAAATTAAATGATTTAAGAATAAATGTTGCATTAGCAAGACTATAATACTACTGTACAGACATGCTTGATGATATCATTGGAAATGTGATACAAACTCTACATTAATTGTACACGAATAACTTACTTTGAAATTTGCTCTAAATTTTGCGAACGGGAACGATTTCGAAATGGCCTAAGTAAACGGTTTGCCATGAATTGTAACTTACTTGTAGAAGACGATTACATCTTATGTACGAGCATTCATTATACCTCTCATGGATATTTATTTAGACAAGGCTATGGAGTAGAGTCTCGAATCAACTGCGCTATAGTACAGTAATGTAACCGAGGCTAGTATGAGCTGCATGGTGCAGAACAACATGGTTGAATGGTTCTTCTGGTGATTATTAATATTCATAAGTTGTCCCGCGCCAATATGCTAATCTTATGCTCTACTAGCAATATCACCACATTCTATTATAAGTAATAGTAGAATGCGAATATGCTTACAGTATGAAATGAAATGATTTTAAATACTGTCCAAACATCATTATCCAGTAACGGAACTGATTACTGAACAGGATTCGTTTCAATGAGAGTCTACCTCAACAAACTACTAAGCAATTGCACGGTCTTTAGCTAACTGAAATTTCGCAACTGCTACTTTACCACAGCTATTACCTATGCAGTGGCGATTGCAGATCATAGAATATGCTGTAATACTTTAATATCAAAGCAGGAAATAGAAAGCCTGCTAAAGGCTTAGATGATGCACAATGTTTCTAAATTATCCATTACAATGTCATTTGTAACGTTTGGGCACTCGTTAGAGCAAATGAATAGAGAGAGAGAGATTTATACATGTTTTGCTGTCATCTACCACTTTAATCAATCCTACTAACTTTACAGTTCTATACAAGTATAATCAATTTCCATGTATAACTACGAAGGCATTATAATTTCATAATGTCCTTAACATCATTCAAAGATCACAATTTATCTATATGTAAAGGAAGACCTGTGATACCTCTAATATGATATTTTACGTTTACACCCATACCCGTATACTGTAGAAGAAAACCATTGCTTACTGTAGCTTTACAATATCTGTAGATAGCCTATCGTTACGTATAGTAATTAAATTATTCTACTTGCAAAATAGAAGCTGTGATACTCCATGAAGTGATATACTGTATGGAAGCGCTAATATTTCTCTGGAGAAGTTCACTCTATAATTCCAGTCAATCCAACAGTGATAGATTTCCATAGCAAACTAACAGGAATGCTGCAACATGTGTGGGTTGCATATTGCTGAATATTGGAATCAAAATCATCCTACTTGCTAAATAGAAGCTTTATTACTCTTTGGCATGATATCCATTTGACTAATATCCTGTAGAGAAGTTCCTTCTATTCAATCCTGGAGTACCACAGTATAAGTAGATCGAATTTTACTACGTGCAGGAATAATTTATCAGCCTTCATAGCAAGTACCATCAGCATTTAGAAAGAACTACAGAAAGAATGGCATTGGTGATCCATTTCATATGAACAACAATGTGCAAATATATATCTTTATTACAACTTTAGCTATTAACTATAACTATGTAGCAGGAAATTGCATAAATTAAGGTAAAGATTAAATCATATGCTGTATGAATATACTATAGCTAGTAGTCTATATATACTGTCAAGTCGTAAAGCAAGGGTATCACGACTACACAAATGCGATAGTTCATAAAACAAAGAATCTATTGATCACTTTACTGTTAACACGCAAAGAAGGCATTGGACATGAACCAAATAACTGTAGAAGATCGCCAGTTAACTCAATCCTGCTTGATACAACATTATTTACAGCAAATTAATTTCAATTCATTTAAAAATAGAGTGTATATCATTTTACTTGTACAAATTAATTATCAATCTATCATCTAGCAAGGCAGCTATGCTCCAATAATACTTTAATCAATAAAAACCGTTCATTCAGAATTCCAATCACGGCTGGTAATATTCAATCAACAGGTCGCGGCATATCACTGATGTATCACCAAAAGCCTCTGAGCTGAGCTGATAGACCTTATCACTGGCGATTAGTCTAGATGCAATCTAATGATCGGCTATAGCCGTATCCATAGCAGTAATATGATGAATAGAATTATAACTTGGATTTTGGTGATTCATTTAGTAAATTATAGGCCTTGGCATATAAATCACGCTTAAACAAGCCCAAAGTAGCCCTAGGGTATTGCTTGTTCTCGCCCAATTGATGAATTAACTTTTTAGCAGATTGCATTAAAATTTCATGTGCAACACATTCATCGATAATATTATCTTTTACAGCTTCTTCAGCTGTAAATCGTTTACCGAATAGCATAGCTTGGCGTAAAACACCATCATGTGAAAGCTTATCCTTAAGAACCTGTAGCCATCCAGGAGCAAAACGACGATTAATAAAGACTTCATTTAACGACCACCATCCATGGTTTGTTCTCATCACTCTATAATCGTGTGCTAAAGCCAAGATGGCTCCAGCAGCAAAGGCATGCCCATTGATTGCTGCTACTGTCGGTATAGGAAAAGTTAATATTCTACCAATCAAGACACCACTCTCATACAGGGATTTTTGCCGTGTCGACTCACTTTGCTTGTTTAACCAATCCAAATCTAAGCCATTGCTAAAAAATTTTCCAGTCGATGTTGTAATGACAGCTTGAATATCAGATCGTGCTTCAATTTCATCTAATGCACGATTCATCGCTTGGGTAAAAGATAAATTAAATCGATTTTCACCAGCGTTCATTTTAATGATCGCAAATCGATCTTGATAAATAACTTGCACAATCTTGCCATCCATCTCGATCATTTTATTCGACCATCCAGTAGTTATAAATCAGCAAGGAGGAGAAACCTTGTCGGGATTCAATGCTCATTAACTATAGCGCTATGAGGACCGATCGTACTGCTATGATTCTCAAGCAGAAGCGTTGTTGATATGAAATGACCCATCTCATCACTGCTGTTGAAGTCATACTCTGTTAACAAGAAACTATTTTAGAACAGTACCCTATGGAAGGGGGAAGCAAAAATACTTCGTGAGTCTGCGCGATGTAAAATGCTGAATAACCGTGACCTACAAATTAATATTTTGTCGATAATCAGAAGAATTGTTGACGATTACTTCTACAGTACCAGCCTTTCTTGATCATTTAGGTTAGCCATTCCTTCTTGCATACAAGATAATTTATCAGACCACGAGTCCAGCAGGATATCCTACGGATTAGTAACAGGTAAAGTCTATTCGATTGCATTGATTAAGGAAGAAAACAGCGCTTGTTTACAAATAATTTGGACTATTTCATCAGTTTAAAAAATTATAGTTGAAATCATCACAAAGGTCGAGACTACTAGAGGAAATGGGTAGCACCAAACCAACTATCAAAATTGACATTACATCCGATACGATGTGTCCATGGTAAGTTAAAAACGTTGTATGAGTTCACAGTTGAGAAAGTTGCTCATTCTTCCTGAATCGATGCAGAACAGATCATTGTATAAAACTGTAACCAAGACGAGGACGATGAACCGTAGTAGTGTAATAATGATGTACGAGATAAATAGATGCAATAAAAAGTAACTTTTAAGGATAATAGACAAGATACTATAGCTTAATTCATCGCTATTTGGCAACGAGCAATCAAAATTTGATCAACATACATCAATCTTTATAAAAATTACAATTAAAACTAGTCTATCCCATTCGATCATGGCCTTGTCGTACGATATCCGTAACTTTATCAAATTATGTCGTATTATCAATCATCTTTACTATTGCAAATGAATGAATCTCTTCGGTGCGATTATCCGGAAACTGTGAGAGTAGGCATGATACCGGCTTTAACTTCATCCACAAATCATAATATGAACGTAGCTAAAATAGAATAAATAATAGTAAACAAGACACTTAAGCTAAAGTCATGGATGCCATGCAACTGGTATTCAACAGTTGATCAACACCTACTAATCCATTCGATATAGACTGTTGCCACAGTTCAGTTAATTTAAAGCTAATCTGCCAAGTACAATCATACCCTATTTCCACAAGGTAAACTTCATCAGAATTTTTCAGTGGTGTCAGATTGTATGCCATTTTATAATAGTTGCTTTTGAGGATTATCCGGAAGCTGCAACTGCAATTGTCCCATGTTCGAGTTATCATTGGATTCTGCTGTAGGACATTCAGCAACAATGATGATTTGATATCGTTGCAGCCCTTACATAAAAAATGGCTAGTTATTAATATTTTGTATCGAATAAGATCAACTTTTGTGATGAGTGTACGAGTAAATTATTGATTTATATTCTGTACGATTGCTAGTTGCATAAAACTTTACTGCTATAGCCCTGACTATCTATAGAACCAGTGAATAGTAAAAATTAAGTGATGAGACTCAAATCATTTCAATTTTTCTTGAACTGCAACTTGATTTTCAATCTTGGATAGGTGTTTCGTTGGTAAAAGGCACCTAGAAACTGCCATGAAAGACTTTGAATCTACCTTTGAATTCGATATTGAATGGAAGCCATTCCTTCTAAATTCGAATACACCTGAAGAAGGAATACCAGTATTAGAATATCTAGCACAACGCTATGGCCAGCAAGTAGCTGATGATGCCCGTAATGGAACATCATCTTTGATTGCCGCTGGACGTAAAGTGGTAAATATCATCATGATATATTAATTAAAGATAAATTGCTCTTACTGGTAAATATTGCAATTATCGCCAAGAAAGTTGTCATGTTATCTTCATAATTGCTTTGATTCCCTGTATTAAATTGTAGAGTTATTCTTCTGTCGGTAGGGCCTTAACTTCGACTCAAATCGCAAATTTGTCAACTCGATTCGGTCTCATTGCTTATTAGATTATGCTAGAACAGAGAAAAAGCAAAATCAGTTAGCTGAGCTATTATTTCAACGATATTTTATCGACGGTAATAACATTAACGATGTAAAAGTACTTTTAGATTGTGCAAAAGAAATTGGTTTAAAGGCGGAAGAGGCTAAAAAGAGTTTGCAAGATAAAGAAAGGCGAAAGAAAATAATCGAAGAAGCAAAAGTGGCAACTCAAAATCAAATTCATGGCGTACCACATTTCGTAATAAGTTTAATTGGCGACCAACATGGTAAAGCTATGCCATTACATGGATGTCAGCCCATTGAGATGTTTCGACGAGTATTCACTAGCATTAAGGGGCGAATGATATAAAATAGAATAAATCCACATGATGCTCGGGATTTTTTAATCTGTAGAGTAGGGTAAATTTATCAATCAACACACTACATATGATTTCAGTATCTATAATTAATCATTAACTTCCTATTGCGAAGTAGTATTTCATACTTGATTTAGTATGCTTAATTTGATGACTAATTCATATCATCTATTTGATTATTTGTAAGCCACAACACTTTCACTTAAAAACAAACTGCAATCTTCAAGATTAGAATTTGGATAACACAACTACCGCAATGCCTTTCTACTTTATGATAGACGTTATAAATTAGCTACTTATTTGATTGATGTGATAAGATGTCCGTTAGTATTTATAAGATGCCGTTGTAGAACGTTATTTTCATTGTTCTCTATTTAGTATCTATAATAAACTTTAGTCCAGCACTCACTCCAGTGAAGTCTTCTAACTGTGCGTTACAGTAAATCCTTCAAAAAAGTAATCGTAGCACTTCCTTATAGCTTTAAAATAAATTTCTATCACTGCTGCACTTGATTATTCAATTCTGTGCAGGTTTAATATCAAGCTTATAAATTAATACTATAAAGTACCGTAACCGATGTTTGCAACGATGTTACTGCCAATTTCTTTAAAATCTCTTGACTAGAATAATGTCAAGCCATGAAATTCATAATTTATTGACGTTCACGGTACTTTGCAATAAGTCTCAGTATATTTACGGCTACCTCAACTAGATATTAAGCGACTTTCCTGCCAATGTAGAACATAAGAGCATTCAGGCACGATCTAAATTTCTAAGTAACCTATTAAAAATCATTCATCTGAATAATCTTGCCGGATGATTGACTGCATGCTACACTTATAAGCGGCAATACACCCATTATGTAATGAAGCCTTCTTGCTGTCCTATTCGGCATTATCCGCCACGGTAACTTTGCTGAAACATTTAAAAGCAAGAAAGGACTAAATCTATTTACTTGATAAAGGCTTTATAGGATCGTTGTGCTACAATGCTATTAATTTGTAACGATTACATTATAGCGCGAACAGATTTATCATAGTTAAACTGATTGATGTGAATTAATGGTCAGTGTTACCCATCTGACGAATATAACATTCGAAGGTTTCATCACTACTTCTGTGATGCTATCTGTTTTATGGAAACTACTCAATCATTTATCGCTAACGCAGAATTACACAATCAGTAGAAATTGAACGTTAGGTACGAAAACTATCGTTATCAGCCTGTAATTCTCGCAATAATTCTTGTAAGGGATAAAAGCAGAAGAAATTTACTAGAATTCAGTGTAGAAATCATCAGCTCAACCTTATCCCTATATGCTGTGAGGATTGCGATGAGGAATCGTAAGATTATTTGCAGTTACATGCAATACTATTCTAGTAAATGATATAGTTATAGTAGGTCAGACAAATTTCCTTAGGCTAAACTAGTATTAAAAGATATAAGATTAGCCAGTAAAGAAGAAAGAGAAAAGATCCTGCATCACTAGCTATTGTTTTGATCCTTGTAACTAGTGTAACTAGTATTACATGGTACATAATTCTTCAGCAATGCCTAAAGCACTCGATGTCACAATCCATCGCGCTACTCTTGGCTCAAAACATTACAATAATAATATTCATTCTATATAGTCCATAAAAGTGTTTTATTTATTCACATAAAATTTTTAAATCATGCTAATAGTTCTTTATGCCGCAAATAATTTAATTTAATCTACGAGATTTACCAACATATTCTGCCATCATTAATTGAAGCTGCAGTCATGATTAGTTTTTAGTACATTTATCTAAATGTATCTCTCAATTATGATTTAAATTAGCAGTATTAATACTCCTGCATTATATTAGTTTGCAAGCATAGAACTAAGAATTTCTCCAGGTATTTATTCGGCTATCAGACAAGTAGTGGTTAGGAAGCATATACTCGGTAGTAAGAAATAATGTGGCTATGAATTTCTTTTAATGTATTGCTTTGTGTAGGATAACTACCCGTTTTTTTTAACGGGAACTTTGCTAGTTCTATTAATTGACTAATAACCCTAAGTCTGTACTTTAATTCTGGCACTTCAATTATGGGAATGTCCACTTAAAACCAAATGTTACTTATGAAAGATACTGCAAATGATAACGAAGTAAAGTTGACATAGGATCTTCATAATCCTCTAAAGACATATTAAAACATTGGGTTCTACGACTGTAATAAATTCAAATATCTAGAACTGCTGTATTTCTTCTTTAACTTAGCGAAACCAATCCTATCTTTTCCCACATCAAATTCAGTGTAATAGGAGCGAAGAAAAACGTCACCGAAAATCCACGTATCTTCTTCTTCTTCAAGTTCTAAAAAGCCACTGATGCAATGTTTATTGCCTTTTAGGGTATACTAAACATGCAGATAAACATCACACACATTAAAATATTATTAAATCGGAAAATGAATAAATAGATCAGCAATAGAAATGCATGTATCGACATCTGGTTAACTACAAACCTGATGAACGTAATGTTCAGGATCGAGAGTATATCTGATTTTATCAATTGTAAAGGTGATTTTAGGTAACGATTTGATTCTCGTACAGTCTATGAAATTCTATAGAAGGTCAAAATTTTCAATATCTTAATATTTCTATCCATCGCAGTATAAGATCTGTACAGCTATGAAATAAACGATGAATTCTATTGACAATCAATTACTATTCAAGTTTTATTCCATCTTGTCAAAGTATGACAGTTGGTACCATTAGGTAGTTAGGTATTGTTAGGAATTAACTTGGATACTTTAACTATTATTTAATTATTGGAGCGATTTCAATCTGTCGCAATGTCGAACATAGCTTAAAATTCTACTCTGTACTATTTAACATACTATTGAATAGCAGAATTAAAGATCATACTTGTCCACCAATTTTCTGAGCTCCAATTGCGTGCTGGATTCGTTGAATATCTTTCGAAGGACCAAATATCAGGGAAGTACCGGTTTCGATAATAGCCGTGCAGCCGTGAGTGCAAAACTTAACGCCTCGATTTACTGTACCGCTATAATTACAGTCCAACATTTAACAATCATTTACTAGTCATAGGTAGCAGATGTTGTAAAACTGATAAACATATGAATATTGCAGCTATGGTACCTATCAACTTTAATAATCCAACTTCCTTTATGAATTACATTGGTATAATGAAATTTGCCTTCGTAGTATCTTGAGTCAGAACCACCAAAGATGATTTCGCCTCCAGCAGTACCTTCTTCATCTCTATCCAGTAAGCAAAGATCGATATTATATCAGAAATCTTAGAGTATTTAGAGATATCAAAAATCTTAAGAGTATTTGCAATATGCTGTATAGGACTGTAATGAATGCGTCTCACAATTGCTATCATAGTCAAATTGTATCTTCTAAAAGGCTTTTATTACAAGTTTTTAGGAATAGTAGAGCAATAATTAATTACTATAAGAATCTAGTCTAAAGTATTCCGAGCTTAATGCAAAGTGAAGTCTCTGTGAGCTCATCTGTGCAGTTCTTATAAACATTTCGTTAAATCCATTTATGACAACTTGATTAATCTGCAATCAGACATGAGTCATCAAATAAAATACTTTTCTCTAATAGTACATCATTATTTTCTACAATCCAAATCATTCCACTTAAGATGTCACTACTTTTCTATTAACGTCTAGGCCCTTTCTTCGAAGGGCATCTTAAGAACTACAGCATTTCTACCTACATAAATCTTGTACCATAATTAGTCAATAGGCTACAATTAGTCATCCACAATTTCTAATATAGTAGTTAGCAATCATCTAATATTAGCTTCACGGTAATATCTATTCAAAGTAACCTAACTATATCAAATGTAGCTATTCGTAAAATCAAATACGGTGCATCACTACAAGGACAACGAGTATCGAGTAGATTGCTGCATTAGTATATTTTAATTATATAATTATCGTTGATTGCACTTTATTAAAATCATAGTAACTCCTAGCAATAAATACCCTACCTGCTGAAATAAAAAGAAAACACCTTTTTTTTTATGAGATCTTGTGCTAGCATATTATTTAGGACAGAATTGGCATCACAATTTGAATGTGGTTTATGTCTCAATCCAACCATGCCATCAAAACTGGCTGAAGTCAAGAAAAAACTTAGCTCCTCGGTCACTTCTATAAATGATTGGTTCTTTATTTCGATACCAGCAATCTGTTTAAACCAATAAAATTGGATTGCTGTTCTTAAATTGCAAAATGGTAGAGGCAAAAAGAACTTAACAGCAATTATGTACTAACATTGACAACATCTTCACTCATAAAACCATCAACAGAGCCTAAGCCATATTGCAAGAAGCATTTACCACCATCAGGAATATAGGTTATCGACTTGGAGTGATGGTATTTATTATGAGCCTCTAATAAACGATCATTGATGTTATGCTATAGAAATAGCAATCTAGAACTTAACTTTTTAATGTTATAGATAGCAAAGTGTTTAACTTACTACATTCTGCTCCACACAGTATTGAAGGTATCCACATTTCTGATGAGCCTGTACTAAACAAAACTGTAAACTCTTGCGGTGGTGTGCCAACCGATATTTTACCGTAGTAATAAGCCTAAAATGAATCGTAGGATGATAATTTGAAGAATGCAATAAAGATCTAATATTATTTTCATTAAATTGAAATTAAATAGGACCACGACCACTGATGATGGAAAGTTATTCCAATTCAAGAGATCAGTTTTATAAATAGATTTTTTTCACACTATTTACCAATTGAACTAAGACATAAATTGTGATGTAGTTTTAACAATGAGTCTAGCTAAAGTATATCCTTAAAACCAATAAACCTGAGACTTCATAGTTTTTTACGTTGCCTATCGACTTATCTACCCATTTAATGCACATCGAATTAGAATTTTAGATTAGGTAAGACGAAATCTTATGTAATATTATATTCAAATTTGCCACCAAATCTTACATCCTTGTAGTTCTTCAGTAATTCGACTCCATTTTTACCGTGAGCTCTTGTATATTTAGCTTCCAACATGTTTTGCGTAATACCGGCTTCCAATAACTTTTGACGGAGTGATACCATATTGTATAACTTGATCCTATATGTTGTGAAAAGAAACTGATTCAGAAAACTGCGATTATTTAGAATCATCTCGAAATACTATATTTGGGGAATAGAATACGACAACACAATTTCCATCTTTCGTGGTAATGCAAAAAATAATCTAAAGGCATTTATTATTCAATACTTAGAACCTTGTCGTAATAAATGGATCGAAGATGATAAGACTACTTATAAGTTAAATTAGTGTATGGCATATTTTATGATCGTCTTATGCCAGTCATGCATAGCTTTCATAATTGTGAAACATCAATCAATCCATGACCTACGAGTGCAGTATCAATAATTACCTAATTGTCTGATAGTAATTCTAGAATATACTGCATAAACTTCTCTAATTAATGTTGATGAAAATAGAAACGATTATATTCAATAAATCTTAAATCATGGTAAGACTACATAGTCTTGCTTCATATTAATCTATCCACAATCACCTACATAAAACCATGGGCTATATCAGACCGTGTGGCAATTCATTCTTTATTAGCCCGACAAAGATATCGTAATTAATAATGTTAAATTATTTAACGCGCTAGATGAAGAAGTATGCTTCTAAGCTAGGAAGGTAGTGAAATGGTAAAATAGGCTACTAGCTGCAAGCTGATGAACCTGTAATGAGTTAGAACACTTTTACCGTGGCTAATTATATAACAGGATTAAGATTTTACTTGCGAATTCCTATTGAATGATGAATATAATACTTATGTACTCATCTAGAAATGATAATAGCAATCCTAAAATTTTGACTATTATTGCCAAAACTGAAGGTTTTCTTTGCTATTCCCTGGAGTAATGAAGTAGATACGTATGATCCAAATTATAGTATTTAACCGCGGTACTAATTATAAACAGAATAACAATACACATACGTACTATAAACTATAGAGACCATTTCTTAATTCAAAAGTCTTAAAAAGCAATTACAGAAATGAATCTTTCGTTTAATAATGTTACTTACATTAATATAAACGTAACAACACATTGCATAGAGTATCGTAAGTAGCGATCATTAGTGTCAACAAGTTTTAGTGCATTGGAAAAAATTAAACTACCACTTCCGTAATACTTTTCATATTGTACGAAGATATTTAGTCATAAGTTTGCTTTGAAGTTTAATTCCTGTTCATTTGAACGAGTGGTCTGCTAGTAATTATAAAAACTGTATATAGCCGCTTAGTGATTTTGTAAAATGACAGATTTTTTAATATATGCGGTAACAAATATATGCAAAGCGCATCACTACAATAAATTGCTCATATCTACATACTTATTGAGGCAGCAAAATTCATTAAATGATAATTTTTCAACAAATCGACCACATGAAGCACACATGTATTTGCGTATGGTCGATATATTGGTAGACCAAGAGTTACTCTTAAATAGTACAGCAACAGTAGTTAGATCAAACAATATTTTCTTTGAATATTTCTTAGATAAAAATCTCTTCAATCGGTAAATTGTAGTATTACGAGCAAGAAATAGCATTGAATTATAAGAGTATAATTCTACTTTCTTATACCTGGCTAAAAGTACTAGCAGCTTTTACAACAGTAAAGCTCTATATATAGTTATTTGTTTATCCCTCTACGGTAGAAAATAAGTTAGACTTTACTTTTTACTCTATTATTGTCATTCAATATCGAGTAGTTTAGAGAAATGGATAAGCTAAATAAAGTCTATAACACGATACTGATGAATCTGGAGGTTATAGACTTGGGTATATCATCTTATCTATAAACGCGGGTGATAAGCAGTGCATAAATATGCATTAATTCAAATCCATATTGCCCTACCTTTGCAAAGCAGTTGCAAATGTTAAGAAAGCCACAAGAACAGCAAGTGGAGTTCGTATCTTGTACATTTTTTATCAGGCCACACGAAAGAAGCTTAGAAATTAAAAATTTCACACTCTATTAAGAACCCGCAACAGTACCTCCTAATAGTAATAGTACGTAGTATTTATATACTTCTCCGGTTATCAAAGATGACATAAGCATGATCTAAATATAGTATAATGAAAGACATGCGAACTCGTACGATCATAACTGGTTCTTAAATTATATACTCGATGTCATCAGATCCATTATTAATATTGAGGATTGGAATATTAATTCTGTTATGTATTCTTCAAATATTAATTAATCATTTTCAAATTGAATCAGCTAATTGTAAAATATCAGATAAATTAAGGAATTTCTTGATAAATGTGATTAATTGCGGCTCAATATTTCTAGGGAATATAGATAGATGGAATAGATAATATGTTACTGTCGTTTAATTATGATTATCAATAGCAAGATCAGAATAGAATTAGTTATAGAAATACATAAATACTATGTTTATTAATTTAAGCTATCTTTTGTTTTATGACCAGTTTTTTTACACCAGTAAGCACTCATTCTTCCTCGCATTATGGTTTGCACACTTCAATCATAGATAATAAATTCAAACATTAATTCATTTCTACCATTATCGAAGACCATACTATACATTATTTTGAGGACAACGCATTATCATTCTTATGCATTTATACGAATGGCTAAACTCTTATCATTCCTTCAACAACTGGGAAATTAACAAACTCGAATTTGAGTTCTACATTAATCATTGCTCACGCAATATTGATTGCTACAATAAAATAGCAAGAGCAATTTTATAAACTAATCTAGACTCAATGATATATTTTATCGCTTCTTAAATTAATTTTAAATAATCTATTGTAGACTTTAATTCATATTTACTTATTACTAAATATGATTTTATTGTTAAGAATTTATATCGTAATCAAATTTTGTATTACTATGTAAAATTTATCAACTCTTCAATGCCACTGGTAAAATTTCTATGATAAGTAGAACTTTCTGTTCTAGCCCTTTAATTAGCAGAAGTCTTTCGTGGTGATATTGATCTGATTAATGGTTTATTCCTTTGTCTTTGTCTTACTCTAAACTTTTCTGTAATTTTAAAATTTTAAGCGTAATATGGCAATTTAAGCAGTAAGATATTAAGCTAATTGCGTTAGCTGCAGAAAATTATCTTGGCTATAAAAAAGAAATGCTTTCTTGTTAAGATTTGAGCCATGCATAATTTTTGTACTTTACGCGGCTATATAAACTGATCGAATACCCTAAGATCTTGCAAAGACATTTCTCTACAACTTATGGTGTGGTTATCGCTTTTGAAACGCATTTTCTAAAGTCTAGAATATTTATATCATCAAAGTAAGCAATGACAATAATAGGATACTGTGATGATCGTTCCCTTTGAATCTTTATGATTTTGTTAGCAATTATCAAATATTATACGAGAATTGATAGTATATCCAAGTCATTAGTCCAAGTAAATTGTTCTTCAAGATTGCTAAGACTTTCTTTTCATAATATTTGTGCAATAATTATAATCGAAGATTTAACAAATAAACAATTACGGTAGAGAGATCTGCATGGTATTCTTATTTCACTAATAAAATATCTTTGTAATTTTACTTCAATTGTCTGGTGATTTTGCTATTAGGGAAAAATTAGTAATGAAAATGCGCTATTGATGTGCTAGGCCTTACTTTCATTATTACCAGTTATTTGCATTTGAAACGAGTTTATATAGAGTGAGTTATATCGTATTTATTTACTAAAGGTATTTTTACTTTTTACAATAGAGGCATTACCTTACAGTATCAATTTTAAGCGTTAGTATTCCCAATTTTCTTGGAAGTAGACTAAAAATGCGATGTGTAATCCTAGTTCTAGCCGTTACATTATCATGCACTACGGCTTTGCAAAGGTATTTAGATTCAACATATGAATAAACACAAATTTCTGTTGATTATAACGACTTTTATCGTAGAGATTATATTATAACTGATTCAACAACTACCTGTGGTGAATGCTAAACAGATTTTTGCTAAATTTTTAATTTATTAGTAGATATGCACTATTAGATTCTTTCTACTACTAATCTATACGTACTGTATGTCAAATGCATCTATCTCGCCTATATTATGCCACATCGCCACTTTAGGTTTAGAAGTGACGTAGATTTAGAGCTATTAAGCAATATCTTTATTTAGAGCCATGCAAGTATATCAAATGACTGTAATGTAACTTAGTATTGTGATTGTAGACTGTTAGCCATGTTTAGTATAATGTACGGTAGATATTTTTTATCCTAAGAGATATTTGGTAGCTATAACTATAGACTGTAGTGGTAGAGACTCTATGCTAGACTACAGATGACTAAATACAGTAAGGTGTTGAGTTACTAATAAGGCTATAGGTAAAAATAGAACTGTAAATCATATATTAGGATATGGTTAATTCATTGTACTTTGACTGGTGTGAATAATGTCTACGTAAGTACTGTAGTCGTATCCATATTGAATTAATGATGGTCCGCAGTAGAATAGTGTTACTAAGAATAATTTAACTATGTGGAATATAAGGTAAAAGGTTGCCATGCGGATTGTAGCTGCGAATGCTACGAAAAGTATAAAAGCATGCAACTTTAGATTATTCTGTTAGTTCGTTGTAGAAGTCTTTAGTAGTAGTATTCGGCTAGAGTAGAGCTGTGTGTAGTTAATCTTTGTATAAGATTCAATAAAGCCATTATCTTTTTAAAATTTGGAATCTCGTGATTGGTATAAATCACAATGACATAGCTGGTGATTAAAAATGTTCTTAGTAAAGAATAATATTATGGATTGTTAGGTAGCTATCTGCAGCCAGCGCTAAACTAGCATAGTGCTAATTTAATTTATTAATGGTCTTATTGAGATGGACTGTTATATTTTAGCGACTTAATGAAATATGTAGCATTGTAAATGTACAATATTGCCCTATTTGATACAAGAGAACTTATCATGACGAAGATATTAAACAAGCCTTTTAGATAATACCTGCAGAATGCAGAGTTATCACATAATTATTAAAAAGATATTATATTCTATGTTCTCCTCTTTAATCAAAAAACGTGAAAGATGTTATTATACAAACGTTTGCTGAATATAGTTCATCAAATCTGGTCTTTACAATTTATAGGTTCAAATTGTACAGGTTGAAAAGTGTCCGGCAAACTTTTTATGAGGCTGGTATTAATATGAGTAAGTTGGAGACCAAATGTTCAGGATCGTCGAGCAAGAAGAACGTGGAGAGGCTAAAAACTGACTTCGATGTGAGAAATTAAGATTACCTATGGAAGACTTGCCAAATTTATCGAATTAAGCTAATAACATTTTTGATCCGGTTGAATTACTCTATAATAATTCTAAGCTGTTATATTTGAATTTTAAAAACTTTCTATTTGGTTAAGTTATGGTAATTAGCCTGATAAAATACTGACGCAAATCTTTAGATAAGTTATTATGGAATTATTTCTATTGGTACACCACCGCAAGATTTTAAAGTCAATTTCGACACTGGATCCTCCGATTTATGGGTACCATCTTTACGTTGTAACGACAATTTAGCATGTAGTAAGTTAAGCACCGTTTTGCTAAAGGTTTCAATAACTTCAGAAATTATAAGGAATTTAATTTATTTTAAGTCAGTATTTTATGATTTTTACTTTAAATGGCGTGATGCTGTTGATTTGAATTAATCAAACTTAATCGATATTTCAGAAAGACATACTAAATATGATCATTCTAAATCAAGTACATATAAGCCGAATGGTCAATTTTGGGACATTACTTACCTTACAGGTAGCGTTGGCGGCATTAAAAGTGAAGATACTGTAGTTGTAAGTTATTATTTTCGTCCAAATTCTTTTTCAAATAGTTACTATAAAATTTGATTTATTAATTTGCACTAAGGTTGCTGGAATTAAAGTTAAAAATCAGACTTTTGGAGAAGCTGTTTCTGAAATTGGGCCATTTGCACGCTTAAAGTATGATGGAATCTTGGGATTAGGATTTAAAAGAATTTCAACTATCAGGACCAATCCTCTGTTTGTTAATATGATACAACAAGGAGTAGTAGAAAAGCCGATATTTTCTTTTAACCTCACCAACAATCGCGATAGCAGGTAATTTTTAATTTCTACTTAGACCATTATCGCTGTTATATGTTGCTAAAGCACAGTTACTAACACATTGGAATACTAATTGATGTCATCAAATTGGCCATAGTAGTTGTGATAGAAAGTTTCATGAATTAGTAGAAGTGGACTTATGTGCCATTTCAGAAAATTCTCAAAGAGTTTATTAGAAATAGGATACTTTGTCGTATATTATAGTTCGTGTATAACGTAATAGTTTTCGTAGAGCAAAAAGTAAGCTATCATGAAGTAAAGTTGGAAATAGTATCACCGCAATTATTACCTATTAATACTACAAAATATAAGAAAGAAATCGAGTATTTATAGCTTTGAAGCAGAATATACAAAGGGTAAGATTTTAGACTTAAGACACGATGCATGTAACACATACACTACTATTACGGCACTATATTGTCTACGATTATATAGTTAATGGAAATGCAAGATAACAGTGTTTGAATATTACGGAATACTGATTAAGAGTCTTCTAGAAAATTAGCTGTTAGGCGTTACAATAGTGGAATATGTTATAAATATTAAATCTCACGTTCAATTTGAACAATCATTATAATTGATGGAAATAGCTCAGTGTACTATACGGTTAAGGTTAGAGTGTAGACTGGTAAACTTGTTAGAAAGGTCCACGACAATGCTTCTATAGTCTATGATATAGTGAGAACTGTAGTACTATCAATAACTAAACTTCATAAACTATATTTGCATCTAGTGTGTTAAGACTGCAAAGAAAGTGTCTATTTCAGAAGATAGAATGCCTTTATTACACAATATGCTATAATTGTCTATGCATTTTGAATATGCTAATTCAAACTCCTTCAATTATGTTCTAGTTTTACTGGTAACATAGCGGAGGTCGAAGGCGAGTTAATCTTTGGCGGTTCTGATCCAAAAT
Source organism: Trichoplax adhaerens (assembly GCF_000150275.1). Lineage (NCBI taxonomy): Eukaryota > Metazoa > Placozoa > Uniplacotomia > Trichoplacea > Trichoplacidae > Trichoplax > Trichoplax adhaerens. The sequence goes on from NW_002060966.1 coordinate 641,912, forward strand.
ATTACATTGGTCAATTCCATTACATCCCAATTTCATTTGCTGGTCTTTGGCGGTTGAAAATGGAAGGGTAAATTATATTTCAATAAGTTTATCGATTCATCGCTTTCATTTTTAATTTTTGGCTGTAGTTTATTGATGTTCATACGATATTTTCACAGAGTTAAACTAGGATCGTACGTCAATTCTTGCCAAGACAGCTGCCAAGCAACTATTGATACTGGCTCATCACTAATTGTTGGGCCTTCAAATGACATTCAACAAATTCATAAAATTACTAATGCTGTAAAATTTGATGGAAAAGTATGAAACAGTTGTCATATAATTGATATCAAAAATTTATAATGTAGAAAATAAATATACTGTAGAATGATAGTGATGGCCTTTGCTTTCTTGTTTTGTTTCTCGAAAGTATTTTGTGGATTGCAGCACTGTTAGCTCGTTACCAATTCTAGCATTTACTTTTAATGGGGTCGATTATTCACTCACGGGGGAACAATACATTATAAGAGTTAGTAACACTTTCTTTTCATTAGATATTAAGTCTTCTTTTTGAAATTAACGTTAATACAATATCTTACGGTTCACATGATATTATATGTTTATAGTTATATCGTAAGGGATCGAGTGCCTGCTTTAGTGGATTTGGTTCCATAGTGGGTAACCAACATCATTGGATTCTTGGTAATCCTTTCCTTCGAGTTTACTACACTGAATTCGATATGGGTCAGAGACGCATTGGTTTTGCTAAGGCAGTTTCCAAGTAGACTTCGTAATGATCCCTAACATTAGCCAATATCGTATTATATTGTGTCGTCTAATTAGCTAGTAGTCATACTCGTACGCTAAAAAATAAAGTGCGACTGTAAGATCAGTTAAGGCAACAGATTTTACCTTTCTACACTTTCTAATTGCAATTTATCAAACTCTATCATATCATTCTATGAAGTATACTAAATATTAGTGAATTTGATTTCTTTATAATGTAGTTAATGATTAGAAGTCTATTTAGGAGTAATATACATTCTAATGTTTTCATAACTTTTATAACAGTGTAGTAATTTGGTAATTGCTATCGTTAAACCTTCTAGCTATTACATTTAAAATAGTAATTATTATTTTGTTATCGCCTTTGTATTGACGCTAATGTTAAACGTCTAATAAAAAACTTTTTAATTTGCTATGTATAAGCTACGTTACTATTAAACATGATTGAATAATTTAATACAATAAAGCATAACAGAGCACAACAACTGTATTATCTCGGTCGACAAATATACGATAGATAGAATTTAATTAATTCACAACTGAGAAAAGGTTTACAAGTCCAATTAACAGTACTGTACTTTTGTACAGCATACAGTACACGGATAACGGTAAAAAGTTACAGAACCTCTGACAGGTCTATCAAATGGTAATACTATCTGTTAAATGAGCACATTATCGTAAACCGTCAGCAAAGCGACGGGAGTTTGCACTAGTATCTCTTAAATTGATACTTAGTACTCTCCATCTTCTATGTTATGTAGATTAATCAATCGGCTAGCCTCCCTACAAGGTTGTTGTTTTACTATTAGAACTTTGAGATTGTTATGCTGCTACCGTAAACTATCAAAAGCTGCCATTCCAACTAAATTATTCAATGTAGGTATGAAATCATCAACTTGACTAAACACGAATACATGCACTAAAGTTAAATCCTCTAGTTGGTGACACATTCTACTAAAAAAATAAGACAAAAACAATAATTTGTTTTGTATATCTGCCAATAATCATGTTAACTTAATCCCTTTGTTTACGGAAATATCATGAAATACTACGTTTCGGTGCCAATAAATGCTCTATGTAGCAAGTAAAGTTAATTTAGAGGAGTACAGCGATAAATATGAAGCTCACTGAGCACAATAGGCAAATGTAGGGACTATCAGAGTCACGTTAAGTTACATTACTAAGTATATCCTTAAACACATGAGCTGGTTTTAAGCACTTTTATATGAGTCCAGATGGTGTGATATCAATTGCTGAGAAATTTACAGTTTGTGAAGTAGTGAAGGCAAGAAATTAATCCGAATTAATGTTCAAGATAATAATATTTACTTGTACTGTAACTATTCATACTATAGATATAGCATCAATAAATTGAAATTTATTCGGCGACTTTTATGGATCAATAAATAGCCCTAACATTTAAGAAATTAAAAGTATAGCTCGTTTAATGCAACCGTTTTGTAAAGATGGCATAAAATAATATCATTACGTTGTTGTTGCAATTCGCTGTAACTTGGGGCTAAAGTTACTTAATGCGGTGATAGCCACAAAGTTTGGTGTTATCGATTTTTAATGTAGTTATTGCATTGAAGTATTTCGATAGCGGAATTAATTCCATCCGTAACCTGTATAAGAAAAAACAACTGCAATTTCCAAATTGACCTTCAAAGCACCAATTGAAGGGATATTATAAATGTGCCGAAGCATTCTCAAAAGTAACGAAAAATGAACAATAATTTCTTGTAATCTTTACTTTATTACATACATTCGGTTCGCCTTACAAACACCTGATACTATCTAGTTGCAATCAGACTATTGCGGTTATTACAATAAATTTTACTGAATTACTTACAAAATGATTTTTCTGAAAACAATCATTTCTTTCGATAGCGTTTTTGATAACTTCCTAAGCAATCTTGAGCGAAGCCAGAAGATCGAAGCATATTCTTTCGAGTCAGATTGTCCCAAAAATAGCAGGATCTTTACTCGTAATAATTACCTGTAAGGTCAATTGGACTTTTCATCTCTGTATTATTATGTATGATTTACATATTCGCCAGTTATACCTATTTAGATTGTTTCTAAAACGATATACTCAGTAACTAAATGTGTACGAACACGACGGTACTCTACCTGAATGGCATCATCAAGTTTTTATGTTTGCCTAAAGCAATTGTTCTAGAACTTTAAATGTACCAATAATTACTATAATTTGATAGAAACTATTATTACTGCAATTTAAGTTTTAAAAGCATCATTAAATTGGTATTAACAAACACTGTACGATATGATAAATGAATCTTATTGGAGAGAATAGTATGCGAAGCTTTAAACTGTTACAGTATTGGTTTATCACTCCAATAATGTAAGATTAGACTAGCTTTTAACTGTTTCACTTAATCACTTTGCTTACGTTGGTATTACAAATATCGTAGAAGAACATTGCAATATGTTTAATGTTGGATGTAACTGTAGTTCAGGAATATTGCATCGGTCAAAAACTCAAATCTATTGTATATCCTGTTTTCTTTTCGATTTTTGATACAGATTCGATCAGTAAAAAGATACAGATTTAGTTGCCATTTCTATTATACGTTAAAATTAGCCTCTTTATGAAAAAATGTATGCTTTATTGCTGTAGGTAAATTATGTAAATTTAGAATGATTATTTTACAGTACGTCCATACATAAGCTGTTGTAAAGGACAATGGCTAAGTAAATGGTAGAAATAACTGTTATAACTGCAAAAATAATAATTTAGGCTTGAAGTTATCAAGGTAAAACGATATTTAAAATTTAAAGTTCTTTATGGCACAAAGAAACCATTAGCAGGTATTGCTAGGAGTAGATTTTACGCTGAGCTACGACAAATTAGATCAGCATAAAGATGTTAATTAACGCAATTTTCACAAAATGACGGCATTATATGCAATACTTTTGATTTCTTAAATATTACAGCAACTTGTTAATCTTTACAAATCACCGAATAGATTTCGATTTACTTAGGCTATGTCCGTAATATGGAAAGTCACGGTACTGGTCAATGTTTTTAACCTAACTTAGTTTAGATTAATTTCTTGTCTTCACAATTTCACAGACTGTAAATCTCTTAGCAATTCATTTAACAGTCCGTACTTGTATACGTGAGATTTACATGTGCAGAAATTACAATATTTTAAGATTTTTCATTACTCTTCAATACCTTTATATGAGATTAAGGCTACAAAGTAGAATAAAGTTTAGGTTATGGATGTGCTATTTATCTTAAATCATCCCTTCGATATTAGCTTCTACAACAAGTTAAAAGGCATGAAATCGCTTATGTCCGCTATATTCCTAAATCTTCAGTAAATTGGTTAGAAACTTTATCATTAACCTATTTGCTACCGCTTATAAGGTTCATGAAACTTGAAAATTTAACTTAATCTATTTTCTATGCTGACGTTACTTTAATGTTTTATTTTCACTGAATAACTAAGATGACACAATTAGCCCATGCTGCTACACATTATCGCTAAGTCAAAAAATCCATATTTTATATTCCTCAATTTGATTATTTTGGGATGTAATATAGTTGCTGCTTATTAATTTGGAATTGATTAATTTAAAATTAGTTTCAAGGTCAAAAATTTTGCTGAATGTGCGAGCAGGTAATACTATTTCAAACACTTGAATTCTTCGAACTTACGCTTCATTCTTTTTCCTAAAGTATCTAATGAACGTGCAGATGAATTTTCTAATGCGTCGCAAACTACTAAAAAATCGTAATCGTCACGAGATAAAAGGATTTCCATTAAAGCTACAGATCGATCAGCTGTATTTTGCTTCCCATTTATATTCTCAATTTCTGCCGGTGTTAAGACACGCTCGCGTCGTAAAATTTGCTTGATTTCGTCATATGGATTTTTTCTCTCAAATTCTTCACGACAACATTCTAGTGCTTTCCGGGTTGCGCTGCTTAATGAGGGCGGACTTTTTGGATCTTTATCGAGAAGTATTACAGAAGACCGGTAAGATTAATGTTATACGTGCCCTATGAGAATTTAGCTAGTAACTTTAGCTTGCAGCTCAACTACAAAAATGTAACTATTGCAAATCATAATTTTTTAAGACTTGGAGAAAGAAGGTGACAGTACCAGCTAGTTCGCTCAAAAAAGCGTGAATAAACGTCATTATACACTGATAAAATAATTCCTTATAACAACTACCATAACGATCTAAAACAAAAACACAAAGCTCTTATCTTGATTTAGTCTATAACTATCGCAGTCACTAATCTAAAACTATCACATATAGAATTATGAAAATAAAGGCAATGTACTATCTAAACTGAAAAATTAATATCGTAAAGTTCTGAATGAATCTCAATAAGATGCATACTTAATTTCCGTTGTAATTCATCATATTAGACATGGAATAATAACAGAAATTAAACTCATTTTTCTAGCACTAAAACGCATCCTAACTTTTACGGACTGCGATCAAAACGTTTACGGTAACTTCACTAACCATTCAAGGAATTTGATTGTCCACGAGCCACCTTGGAATCCTCTGATAAAAGAGGAGACTGATTTCGCTTCCTTTTAGTACTACAGAATGATGATGCTGATTCTAAATTTTCGCCACTATTTTTTTCCAAAGAGCTATCAGGGATAGATTCGTAGTCAGACTGATTTTCGTCTTCTCCTGTAATTCAAGTACATTTAGACATTATTATATTAATATTATCCCCTTAATTATTAAATAAAATTAAAGACGAAAGAATAGTTGAAACGGACATAAGTCTTTAAAAGCAAATAATAAATAGTTTTTGTTATGGAGTTAGACTCATACGAATATACGAGACTATCTGACTTTCACTTTCATATATTGGCTATCTAGCAATTGGGCGTTGATTATATTTCATTTTGCATCACAGTAATCTACCTGTAATACTTCTGTAAATTATTAAAAGCTAATTCTTATCATGTAGAGTATCGACAATAATCTCACCTTCACATGATATCGATTTGTCATCAAAATCATTCGCTTCGTTTGGTAGGGCTACTTCTATAATGTTTTCAGTAAATATTTAATGCATAAATGAAATAGTCAGCTATCATTTTAATGACATACGGAGTATTAGGTAATCGTGCTTTTATAAAGAAAAAAGTTAAGAGATTGAAAAATGTACTAGAAAATAGCTAGAAATTTTTTTCAATTTTGTCAAAACTAAAGTAACTCTTTGACATTCGCATATATGTAAATTTGCAATAACTGGTGAGAGTTGTTGCGTATAAGTAAAATGAAAATAATTGTAACTGATGAGAGTTATGATATACGAGTAAATTTATAAAACTCATAACTGATGACAGTTATCATGTATGAGTAAATCTGCAACAATCATATCAGATGAGATTTATGATACTATCTCATAATACTCTATATCTGATTGCATGATATCAAGAAATAAGCAATATTAATTTCATTATTTCCAACAATTAATTACTGCTGAAAGACTGTGGGTATGTAACTCGAATTCTAAGCTCAAAATAGTACCTGGTTTGCATTCGTATAATTTCCAGTCTTTTATCACGTTCGCCGAGAAAAACAAACCGCATGTCGAACATTTAATCATACCATTTTTTATTAGCTTCGGAATGAGAATTAGTCTTTCGCATTCTTGACATTCAATATAAAAATGACACTGAATGTCCTCCCGAGATAAAGTTTGACTTTTGACTACTTTAAGTAATTCATTTTTGAACTTAATATGGGGCTGATCATTCGCTATTGAATCTGTTGCTCTTTTTTTAATTAGTTCGTTTACTTCGTCATTATTATTGACAACCTGATAAGAGTATTGCAAACAAATATGCGTACAACTTTTTTTTATTCTTACGATGTAATTATTATGACTTGGGAAGTATTCGGCACATTGCCTATATAATTTGACTATCCAGCCTTCTTGACTTGATGATAGAAAGTTATAAAAGATCTTACCGGTGATATAAGAAAATTTTTCCGGGTTAAAGCCTAAATAGAGACAGCTAGAATGATAGAATGTACTTAAATTACGGTTTAATTTCGTTTCGCATGGCGTCAATGAATATGGAAAGAAGTAATCCATTTGTGTATTAAGATTGTCTTGCATCGTCTCCGACTTTCCTAGAAATCGATAGATGAGGCCATAATATTCCATAATTAGCACGATTTTTTCTACATCAGTGTCATCTAAGCAATATCCATTTAATATTGCTTTGATTCCATTCTTTGGTACTACGCCTGTCTTTTTAGCGTGTTCGTAGTATTTTCTTTTTCTACCAGACATCGGAAGCTTGCTACTTTCATCTCCAATTTTAAAAACCTCATTTATGATCGTAATGAGCCACAAAATGTTAATAACTAAGATGTCAACTTTTTCACCTGCTTGATAAAGCAGAACATCACCAATGTCCTGTAAATATTCGAATATATTTAAAACCGATATTTCTCCGTCTTCAGTATCGATAGAATCTTGTATTTCTTTCAACGCTATCATTTGTTTACCTCTCCTTTTTATCGCATTTAATGTCTCATCTCTATCATCTATTGAATTTGGCATATGAAGCTTTGTAGCTATGCCAGAGTCGATCCATTCAATAAATGTACTTCCTTTCAATTTTATGGAAGGTACAGCCTTGGCAATGTTACAAATTAGTTTTTGGAAGTCTCTACAACTCTGACTTTCTCGTATTTTATAACTTTTACCATCTTTATCTAGTTCATAATCAATTATAATCTTAGGAGTGCAAAAATTTTCTGAACATGAAGGTACTTTGGCAATTAGCGCTGCCATTAAAGAATCAAATCGTGAAAATGACTCTTCTTCGCTCAAGTTAGAGTCATAATTGATAGGAATTAATATAACTAACGGCGAGCAGAATTCTTCAGGAACTCCATTGATATCGACGATAAAGCGCTCCCTTTGACCGGTTAGATTAATAGTATTAATTATCCACTCGCACAATACGGCGACATCTTCATGGTGGCTATCATCTTGCTTATATAGTGAATTTTTCAAATGCTTTAGCATTAACATCAAATGTAGATATATAAATATGAGACTGAAAATTGTAAAGCTGATAATGTCCTGGATTGTTACAATTCCAAATTTTTGCGTAAAATTTATCGCTGCAAGCATTATTTAGCCCATTAGAATACGAATTTCTGTCCTTTATAGATTGCTGAAGGAAAGTATGACAATTAGGACTAGATAACATACGATGCTGATACTGTTCGTTATCTACATTTTCTATATTCTTTTGAAGATTTCTTGTGGTTGATGGGATATTACTATTAGAGAATGATAAAGATCTGATCATATTGCTCATAGATTTATTTCGACTAATTATTTCATCGATATCGATAACGGTGGATATAGGAATCATGCATCGATCATGATGTTGCTTAGTTAATAGTTCGAAAATGGCTGATTTACCAACACCATTACTTCCAATTAATATTGTGTTAATAAAATGAAAACTGCACTCTGTGCTAAAGGCCCCATTTTCACTAGAGTGTGGAACTTCTTGTATCTGTAGGTCTAATTACAAATTATGAAATTTTAATATGAATGAATAAACACAAAGAAGACTCCAAGTACTGACGTAGCTATAATTTAATGCCTCTGTGATGTAATTAAGAGTAAATTGTTGAGTTATTATTTAATCTACATAAAAGTCAAATTCACTCTGTATGCGGTTTCATAGCAAGAAGTTTAAAGTTAAAACAAGTTGATCCAAATCATATAAATTAAGGATCTAAAACGCCGTTATTACTAATTACGAGTACAATATTAATGAAGGTTGAGAACTTACTGCATGTCAAACCTTTGCAAAATGAAACATTTACACCAGCAAAATTAAATATTTCAAGTTATAACTAAAAATTGTGACTCTTCAGCTGACATCACAACAAGCGTTATTTCTTAAATTAGATATTAATCTATCAGAGGCCAGAATTTTTCAAATAGTGATCCACTTCTCCATATTACTTTTATGGGCAATGTTAATACGTACCGTAGCTATCAAATAAATTACGTTATATTTCCTGCGCTAAAAATATGATACTAAAGTGTAGAGATAACTCTAACACAGGCAAAGCACAGACTCGGCGATATACGACTCGTATGTAATTAAATGCTCATAAGGCTAATGAGACCTTGAAATCGTAGTATATCCTGGAGAACTCTAACAATAATCATCATTGCTGCTGAATGTCTCCTGGTCTTTCTCTCTCACCCAGTTACAGTGTATTATTTTTACCTTTTACAAAGAATTTTTTAACAAAGTAACGTACCTGAAATGGTTTCTATCGATGAAGAACGGTTAAAGCTGACTTGATCGTTTTCTTGGCCGGCTAATTCTACTACATCAGTATCTACAAATTGATTTTACTTTAAAGTTAACTTTAAATTTGCTATTGATTGATACGTCAAAAAAGGCTCACAGCATTGAAAATATTTTGAAATCATAAAATTTAGTATAAACGTTATTAATAAGCTAGGATAGCTGCTGCCGAAGAATAGCACCTACCAATGGATGATGAACGAATGCTTTTTCCGTCTAGAATATTTTCCTCTTGAGTTTTAATTATATTAATTGAGAATACATCAGAAATATTATGAAAATCGTAATATTTCCACATTCCTTAAGTAATTTGCTGTACATTAGTAATAAAACCAGCTATTTCTACCATTCTTTCACATTTACGAAATAATATCTTCCTACAGGGCTGTTCCTTATTCTATACTAGTACTAGTATTAGTATTACCACCACTAGCTACAATATAAGCGATAAGCACACACATATCGGTACTAACTATATCATGATAATTAGAACATTCAGAATTACAACATGCTCCAAATTTTAATTTAGCTGCATGTTCATACGTATATACTAGCCTTGGTCATCAAACTGTCATCAAAGTTCATTCATTAATAATTTGGATCAATTTTACAATTTTTACTACATGTTTTTTCGAAACTTACCTGCAATCACTGTATTTGTTAAAGGTCTTTCATTTGTTGATTTTTTACCCTTTACTATGAATTTGACAGTTAAAAAACGAATATTAATAAATTTTTACCTACATAGCATTACCCTTATTGACTGCTAACATATATTTGGTTGACGTATGATGTACATTACTAGATTGATCACCTCTTGTGGTAGTTGCTTGGGTTAATATACAATCTAAAAATTAAAAAAAATATTTGAATTCTTACGTAGTAATTTATAATAACTTATTATCGAGTGCAGGTTACAGATTCATACTCGCCATTTTGTGGGGTCATGATACTTAGCATAACCGCTTCAACTGATTTCGTAAAATATTGTAACTATTATTTAGACTACTTGCAACAAATATGAACGACTTACCATGAGATAAATTTAAACTTTCATCGTCATTAAAGTCAAACCCTTGAGCATTATTAACAAGATAAATTTAAAATCAGTCCTGAGCTGTCTCCTATAATCATGAGTTCAAGCTATAACTTTAGACTTTTGTAGATCTTAAATAATGTACTGTGGCTTAGAGATTCACGGACTATAAGCTCATGTGTGTACGTCGTAGCTACCGTGGCTATTTCGATAGCCAGTTAATTTCAATAGGGTAGTTCATCTAAAAAATAGTAGCCATATTTACTACAAGTTCATTTTCCGCCGTATTATTGATAATTAACTTATTAATCCAAGAAATTACGAAACGGTACTTAATATTAACAAGTAACCGTAAAAAATTGACTATTGATCCATGCTTCTTGTAATTTATCAGATATAGATTGTGTAAATTGCAAAACTTCACCCTGAGCTACAAAAAGATGTATCAGGTAATATAGTACATAGGGTATTAAGACTTGCAACTATAAAATGATTATGTTATAGATAGATATACATTCATAGAATACGAGTACCGGGATAATGCTTTGATAAATCGGCGGCCTCGCTATTAGGGTTACTATTTATATCTTGTTTCTTCCGTATTGAGATAACAGTTTTAGAAGTTGCCTTGTTATTGCTGGACTTAATTCTCTCATTTCTTTGAATATTTGTATCGTTTTTACGTTTCTTTTTTGAATCTCTGCTGATTGGCGTTGAAGTATCTACGAGTAAAATATATTCACTTTCAAATTAATTTATCCAATTTTAAATTGTGCATGTATTTAGCATTTTGTTAAGGCACTACTGTTAATTAACTGAACTTGTATATCTAGTATTTAACGTTAAAAGTTATTAGGCTGATTTACATTTTTACATGGATATACATAATTTACATTTATGGTATACATTCATGAAAAATATTCGTTGAATGAGCTTACCGGAATACAATTCTGATGCATCAGCATGGCTTTTATAATTATTGAACTTGAGTCTTTTATTTCTCTGAATTTTTGTGTCTTTTTGGGATTTCCTTTTTGAACCTCTGCTGGTATGTTCTGAAGTATCTACAACACGTAAACGAATAGGCAAACTTTTTTAATCATATTCATTGTAATTACTTTTTACAATGAACAATTTAATCATAATTAAGTATTTTTTTTACATTAAGCACGATTTTAAGTAAATGTGATAGCTAATCATAATATTAATCGCTTTAAATTTATGTTAATTATCAGCAATTTATCTAGCCTAAATTAAATACTTGCATGTATTGTAGTGCTAAAGTTCAGTGCTGCTAATCAACTGAAGTTATAAAATCTAGTGTTTGATAATTGCTATAAGTCACTACGTTGATTTATTTAATGCAACTATGTAGTACCTGATCGATATCGTGTGTTATCAACCAGGATGCCAACATCTCTATTTTCATCATCAATCGTATTACTGTTGGAAATTTTATCCTTGATATCAGTTAGCCCATCAATTTTTTTCTTCAACCATTGAAAATCTTCTGTATTATGTTCGTCAGAGTTCTTTTGGTTCTGGGAAGGGTTTTTGTTACTATTTAATGAATTTGAATCGTCTGAGAGTATTTTATATATGTTACGAAGTTTACAACTAATCACATCCAATTCTTGCAATAACTTGCGTTTTTTAAAGCATGTTAAGGGAGCTCTATCTAAAGTCGAGTTCTTAACAAAGCAGTCCATATATTTTTCCCACCATATTTCACTAAAATATGATTTCACAAAATCGATATTTTCCTTAGCACAGATTTTTTCCCGAAATATTAAACTGTTCTTATACTTTTTTTTGGAGGCTATTAATTCTTTTCTAAGCTGCGTTGTTTCTGCAATGCCATCCTTAGCATCGGCTATCAATAGACGCCGTGGTCCCGATATTTCGTCTTGAATATTTAAACATTGTTTAAAGTTATCCATGGCAAGTTTAAACTTCTCTTTTTCTAAATTTGCTTTTCCGATCTTGTAATAAGCTTTACATAATTCAAATTTATCACCATTTTTACGCTTGGCAAATTTAACAGCTAAATGATAATAACGTCCTGACGCCCTAAAACGATCATATTTGCCTTCTTTGTCTTTTCCAACCTTAGGTTTGACTATTCGGTAGCAAATGTCACCTAACATGTTATTAATTCTGGCTATATATCCGTGATCTTCGCATTTTGTTTTTTTCTTGATTTTTTGTAAAATAATATATTGCTTTTTGGCATCGTCTAATTGATCAGAAGCAAAGAAAGCATAGCCCAAAGATTCTCTTGAGTTCACAATATGCCAACTGTTTTTCTTAAAAGCTCTCTCTTTAATTTTGTGAGACTTTTTCAAGCTCTTTGTGGCTAAACGAAAACTCCCCTGCAAAGATAAAATATAACCAATAGTATCGTAAAGCAAAGCCATTTCGACGGACTTTTTCACTTTCGTTGATAAAGAATTTTCCAGTTTATTGACTAGGGACTCTAAATAACTTCCATTTTGAAGTTGTTGAAGATCAAACGTGTTTAGAGGGGAGGAATTTTGAGTAATTTCCGTCAAGCTATTTTGCATGTTTCCTATTTGTTGATTTAACGACTCCAAATAAGCAGATAGAGCATCTTCATATTTAAATTGCAATGTATAAACGTTAGCAATGCCATTCTTAAGGAGAGTTAATAAATTATGTGGCTGGTCACAATCTAAATGTTCAATCGCATCTTTAAATTCTCTTATAGCTTCATTATGCTGTTCCTTTTTTAAGAAAACATTACCCATTATATAAGAGGATTCAGCACGTAGAGACCGCGAAAGATTGGTATTTGGAGGCAATATATCTCTCAAATCTTTGAAAAGGTTTATGACTTCATGAAGTTTATGCAGCTGAAATTTAGACTTCATTAAACCAATTAGACTTCTGTATGTAAGAGTCATGAATTTGTCAATATTCCTAACTTCCAATCTACCCTTGATACACTCGCCTACATCATCATAATTCTTTATGGCATGATCATAGCTTCCATTGTCATAGAATTTGTCTCCTTCGTCAAGTTTTTTTATCAATTCTTCGTGTAGTAAATTATCCGCCATTTTGGCTGTTTTATCTTGCATAAATTAAAACAATTTCTTAATTTAGCAAGAAGAATATGCGATAGTACTGTATGTATGATAGGATTCCTTACCAAACATACTAAATCATTCAATCATAATTTAGTCCTAGCACCCCCCCCCCTTTCAATTTGGCTGTATACGCTAAGAGCAATGTAGACATACTCGCTACAGGATAACGGAAATCAATTTTTTCCTTTAACTATAAGCATGCTTCCCGCCTTTTATTTATTTAATTAATTAATAACGGAAGAGCCCACAACAGCACAATCTACGCGTGCGTCACCCTTTTGTGTTAAGGTTTGGATCGAAATTGAACTTTGTATTGTAGCAATGTAATTTTCTAACTCAATTTTAACTCTCAATTCACTTTTTTAATGATTTTGATTGCAATATTTCAATTCTAATTCATCTAAGGCATCGATTGATAGCGAATTGATATCTCATCAAGTTGAAAAGTTAGGTTTTGATATCTTATTTTCAAATGCCAGGAAATACAGTACTGTACTTTCAGTATTCACATTACAGTGGAATACTGTATACCGTACGCTACAATATACTGTACTGTACTGTACTGTACTCAGTGTACAGTACTGTACTGTATATCGTCAAACAAGAAACCTTGTCAGATGGACGGACGTTTCTTACCAACTGAGGCCATCTAGAGCGATAAATGTCTACTTACAAAGTTGCAGTAGTATGGATATTCTGTGCCTGTCCTTTAAATCACGGCACTAATTGAAATCACATCGAATAATCTTATATAACTGTTTCCAAGCGGAAATTGGTGACGAATAATGAGATTCAACGTAGTATTACTTAATTTAGTAAAAAATTAGTCAATTTAAAATCGACAGTGCATAACCAAAGAACTTTCATAACGAAATTGTTCAGTCGGGTGTTCTTCTAGTAGTCCATGACTATATATACTATAAAATGGCATGGATTACTAGATACTATACCTACAGTGGTGGTCTTTGACCGAGGTTAGTTCTAGTGCATGGTAGATCACTTTATTAAATATGCATGCGAAAATAATATGGCGGCGTATTTACTTCTTTAGTATAGCGTTTATAGATTTTCATGGAATAAGTTGTTAATATCAAGACTTTCGCACGTCTAAAGGCGATGATGACCTTATAAATTTACTGCTTGCGCTAAGTAATTCTTTTTGTCCGATATACCGTATGACATACAATTTTACACGTTTTAGAGAAGCTACTCGTTTGAATTCGATAGACGACGGCCAGAACGATTTATGTTAAATTATATTTGATTATTCTGCTCGCGTACATGCAAGTGTAAAAAAACAAGTGTAATTTGCAATAGAGGACGCAGCAATAGTTCTTATGCAATCAAAAAATCACTGGATGTTACTTAGTGACATGTGAGGACTAAAAATATAATTTCTAGATGTCAGAGAGGTTTATTCGCTACTTTTTATCTAGCATTATAAGAATACAGTATGTGTCGAATCAAATGCATCATTTGCTAACATCGTACCTCATAAATAGCTAGTTATATTTAACAACTCTAACTGAATCACCAAACTGTACAACTTCATAAAATAATTGGTCATGCCATCCATCACTTCAGTACTAAATCCTAAGGTGCTATAGAGTAAGCAATAATTAAAACATTTCCACTAATTGCACTAATTCAGATCGATTCTACCTTATTATTCACTTTGGTTAACAAAAATTTATCTGATTATTTATGTCACTATTAAGATGATATCCAGTAATATCATATTAACCGAATATTTAAAAGAATGTGTACATTAAGTATGTGAGACATGTATAATTGCACCGTATGTGCCGAAAACAAAGATCAAGTAACATTATTAAATCCATACTCGGATATGGTGGTATTGCGATCTAAATTTGTTACGTGAGAAAAAATTACTACGGCAAACTAACACTACAACTTTACCATCAGGCTTGTCTTTCCCGACATCTACGTATATTATGATTCTAAATGACGACGATAGCTGATTTTTAGGAGGCACAGTAGCGCCTTTATTCTCTTTAGGCAAAACGGAATCGAACTTTATCGATAAAACAGTCAATTTTAAGTTCAATTTCATCAATTTACGTATCTATGCACTTATCTATTAAAAACACGCAAGACGTCATAGATAAATTAATGCCAACATAATCCTAGATGAGCAACCTTATCGAAAATATATTACAGAAGCCATGATCAAGTTACTTCGTAACAGGTTATCGAGTTCACTTTACGCATCCATTTAATTATAAGTTATTTTCCTCCGTAATCAAGAAAAAAAACAGACTATGGCTGCAATTATTACACAAATCCAAAGTTATTAACTTCATCATGGCATCATTCAAGTAACGTAGATGAAATTTTCTGCTACGTAACTTATGTAGATGAATTCTAAGAGCTAACCTTCATTAAGCTACATAGGTACTGTTGTGTATTACTATCTAGAGTTAATACTAACAACCGTATTGAATGTTCGTACTACTCTCAATAAGCATCGAAGACAAGAGGTTGTACAGTGTACATGTAGTTGAAGTTATTGTAAAATTAACAACTAACTCCTATTCTCTCTTTATTGTACTGAAAAGCGACGACTTATATACCTACGCCGTTCACACTTACAAGGCATTATAATTACAGGTTTGAATAAGCAGGTAATATTATTTCAACACTTGAATTCTTCGAACTTACGTTTCATTCTTTTTCCTAAAGTGTTTAATGAACGTGCAGGGGATATTTCTAATGCGTCACAAACTACTAAAAAATCGTAATCGTCACGAGTTAAAAGGATTTCCATTAAAGCTACAGATCGATCAGCTGGATTTTGCATTCCATTTATATTCTCAATTTTTGCCGATGTTAAGACACTCTCGCGTCGTAAAATTTGCTTGATTTCGTCATATGGATTTTTTCTCTCAAAATCTTTACGACAATACTCTAGTGCAAGCCGAGTTGCGCCGCAAAAAGAGTGTGGACTATAAGGATTTTCATCTAGAAATATTACAGTAGACTAGTAAGATGAATTTTATACATGCCTTGTGAGAATTTAGCTAGTAACTTTAGCTATCAGCTCAACTATAAAAATGTAACTATTGCTAATCGTAATTTTTTAAGACTTGGAGAAAGAGAATGACCGCACCAGCTAGTTTGCTTATAAAGGTGTGAATAAATGTCTTACGTCATTATATACTGTGTCACAAATCCCACTTGTGATTTGGTTAGGTCAGGTGCTATAGTAATTGTGTATGTCTTCCACTAACTTGGAAGTCTTCTTCTCAGGGAAAACTAACTCTTTCCTCACAGTCACACAACTACTCAGGTTTCTTTCAGACCACTAGCACTTTTTATTCACCAGTCATTTGGTTCCTAGTCTCTACTAGTTCGTCCTAGCCCGGAGCGACTACTGCCGGCAGATGGCAATTCGCTCGGCCTTTTATACAATCCCCACTCGTTTGTGGGGCATACTAGTAAATTGCTCCTTCCACAAATTGTATAAGTTACTATAGGGAATTATTCCCAGACAATTAACATGACTTAGTAGGAGCTTGGATAGTAAACAACACTAATGAAAAACAGCCAATTAGCGAGCCTGAGCTCAGCACCAATACAAGTAATTAATTATTGGAGCAGTTATAACAACTACCATAACGATCGAAAAGAAAAAAAAGCTCTGATCTTGATTTAGTCTATAACAATCGCTGTAACTAATCTATAACTATCACATATAGAATTATTGAAATAAAGGCAATGTACTATCTAAACTAAAAAATTAATGTCGTAAAGTTCTGGACTGATATCAATAAGATGCATATTTAATTTCCGTTGTAATTCAGAATATTGGATATGGAATAACAACAGAAATTAAACTCATTTTTTTAGCACTAAAACGTATCCTAGCTTTTACGGACTGCGATCAAAACGTTTGTAGCAACTGCACTAACCATTCGTGGAATCTAATCGTTCAAGAGATGGCTTGGAATCCTTTAGAAATCTCCAACAATCCTCCCTTAAAGCCTCAGATCGATAAGTTGTATTTTGTTTTCCATTTATATTCTCAGCTTCTGCCGGAATTAAGACAAACTCGCGTCGCAAAGTTTGCCTTGTTTCGTCATATGAATTTTTTCTTTCAAATTCTGCACGACAATACTCTAATGCAAGAGGTGTTACGTTGCTTATAAGAGGGTGGGCTATCTCAATTTTCATCTAGAAATATTACAGTAGACGGATAAGATATATCTTATACATGCCCTATGAGAATTTAGCTTGCAATTTTAGCTATCAGCTTCATCTACAAAAATGTGACTATTGCAAATCATAATTCTTTAAGACTTGTAGAAAGAGAATGACAGTACCAGCTAGTTCGCTCAAAAAAAAGTATAAACAAATGTCTTACGTTAATATACACCGATAAAATACTTCTTTATAACAACTACCATAACGATCGAAAAAAAAAACACAAAGCGGTAATCTTGACTTAGTCTATAACAATCGCTGTAAAATATGTAGGACCACCACATATAAAATTATGGAAATGAAGGCAATGTACTATCTAAATTGAAAAATTAAAGTCGTAAATTTCGCTATTTATATCAATAAGATGCTTTTTTAATTTCTGTTGTAATTCATAATGTTGGACATGGAATAACAACAGAAATTAAACTCATTTTTTTAGCACTAAAACGTATCCTAACTATTATGGGCCGCGATCAAAACGTTTGTGGTAACTGTACTAACCATTCGTGGAGTCTAATCGTCCACGAGCTGCCTTGGAATCCTCTGATGAAGAATCAAGCTGATTTCGCTTCCTTTTAGTACCACAAAATGGTGATGTTGATTTTAAATTTTCGCCGCTATTTTGCTGTAAAGAGCTGTCAGCGATGGAATCGTAATCAGACTGATTTTCGTCTTCTCCTGTAATACAGGTTCATTTAGATATTATTATATTATCATTATCCCCGTAATTATTAAATAAAATTAAAGACGAAAGAATAGTTGAAACGAACATACGTCTATGAAAGCAAACAATAAATAGTATTTGTTACGGAGTTAGACTCATACGAATATAGAATATATGACTTTCACTTTCATATATTTGGCTCTCTAGCAATTAGGCGTTTATTATGATGTATTCAGTAAATATTTAATTCATAAATGAATTAGATATTATTTTAATGATCTATGGAGTATTAGATAATGATACTTTATAAAGAAAAGGTTGAGAGATTGAAACATGTAGTAGAAAATAGCTAGAAATTTCTTCCGATTTTTATCCAAACAAAAATAACTCTTTGTTGAATGAAATTACCGATTCATATCAAATTGCGACCAATTATTAGAAAGCGTTTAATTACAGTTATGACATACGCGTATGTGTAAATTTGTAATAATTGGTGAGAGTTGTGACGTATAAGTGAACTTGCAAATAATTGTAACTGTAGTGCAGCCCCAAATGTAACTTAGATACTATTATAAGACTGTACGAGAATAACTTAACTTGTAAGCTAGAGTGTAAGATTGTGTAATAGTCTATTTGTAGAAGATGTTTACAGTATGTATTGTAGCGAATCTATTAAGATGTTTATATAAAGATCTGAGATATAAATAGATTTGCGCTAAGTATGTTAGTACTGTAAGTATTGTATTGTAATGCTTAAAATAGACGCGCGAATTATGAATAGATTGCGCGATAGTAAATTTAGATCTAATCTTGCGACTTAATGGGCAAGATAAGATTTGTTACAGTAAAAGCATTCTGCAACTAATCGTATATAAATCGTGAATTTTGCTGTAATAAGTAGATTGTCAGATAGTCAGATAGTCCTTGGTACTTAGACGAACCTAACTTCTGTAATAAAGTGAAATTTGCAAGAAACTGTAGTTCTTGATTTATTGTTTTGAAGATCACTTTATCACAGTAACTGATGAGAGTTATGATATACGAGTAAATTTATAAAACTCATAACTGATGAAAGTTATCATGTATGAGTAAATTTGCAATAATTATAACTAACGATATTCATGATATTATCTCAATACTCTATATCTGATTGCATGGTTTCAAGAATTAAGCTATGTTCATTCTATTATTGAGGTGCTATTGCTGTTAGAAGAATAATGGATATTGAGTTTTTTGTACATACTATCAGCCGACGATTTAGCAGTATCTTCTGCATCACATGTTGATAATGTTGATGGATCAGGAGAAGTGCTTTCTTGATTCAATAAAGTTGATTTGATGTCGTTACAAGGCAAACGCGACGAAAATAATACTACAGAAAGGTATAGAAATTATAATTAGACATTGTAGATTGGATTCTTCTTGAACTATAAAGCGCCAATTAGCTTAAATATTAACCTTGCAATAGTATCTCATAAGTATATAGTAGAAACTTTTATATTTAATTTTAGTTGCACGATATTGTTTTTGGCTCTGTCTGTAATGTCTAGGTACCAACTGCCTTGATAAAGCATTAGCAATTTGCTAGCTGATACAGGCATTTAATTACAAATAGCACCGAAAACGTACTATTGTCTATGAAGTTATCACACGGCAGCCTAACATACTGCTATAATACACCTACTTCAATATTATTCGGTATGCAGTTTAAAGTAAGTAATAAATTGCCAATTATATTAATTCTCTAAACAGCTACAAACTGATCCTGCAACTTTTCAACCTTCAATCATATTTCATAGAGAAATCGTTTTAAGAAAGAACTTATCAAATTTAGTCTTAATCAAGAACTATAGCACTGCTAGCGATGACCATCTTAATGACTGACAAAAATTTCTTACTATATGAAGGATTTATTATTGAAACCTTCCGTTAACAAAGTTAGGAAACCATTATACGAAATTACCTGAATTCCAGGCTTTCATATCGGCTAACTTAGGTTTGGCAAGGCATTTAACGTTAGTGCATGTGATTATTTGCTCTTCAACATAAATAGGAAAAGGGATCAATTGATCACATTTTAGGCAAGGAAAAAAATATCCACAGTCAATTTCTTGTCGTTCAGGGTGAACATCTTTCACAATTTTCGATAACATTGTTTTAAAATAAACATGTAATTGATCGTTACTTAATAGTTTTGAAATTTCTTCCAGTGTAATCTGGTCATCTTCTTTCGATTCATCTACAGTTTCATAGTAATACTGAATTCTAATATGTGATCCGCTCTTTTCCACTATAATAGTATAATTACGATGTTTTGGTAAATACTTAGCACTATGATAATATAATTCAACATCCAATTCTGATTGGGATGACAGTAAAAACTGATGAAAGATTTGATCTGTAATATATAGAGGTGAGTTTTTATCGAAACCGAGATAAAGCCAAGGTGATTGAAATCCGTATCTTAATTCGCTGTCTGCTTCTTTCTTACGTGATGATAACAAATGAGGAAAAAAATACTGTTCATTCATACTAGCTTTTATGTCCTCCAGATTTCTTGAAGCTTTGTAAATTAAACGATTTCGTTCCATTACTTGTAGCAGAGAATCAATATCTTCTTCCATTAATGCTTCATGACTTATTGCACACTTTACTGAGGCTTTAGTAACGATTCCATAATCCCTAGCCCATTTGCAATATTCCCTGCTCTTGCTACTACTGGCAAGATGACGTTGCTTATAATTATCGACCAATGTAGAAATTTTGCGAAAGTTATCGTAAAACCAACTTAATTCTGTAACTATAAGACTATCAGTCTCACAGTATTGACTAAATATTATTTCTCCTATGCCGTGTAAAAATTTTAGAACGTTTATAA
Source organism: Trichoplax adhaerens (assembly GCF_000150275.1). NCBI lineage: Eukaryota > Metazoa > Placozoa > Uniplacotomia > Trichoplacea > Trichoplacidae > Trichoplax > Trichoplax adhaerens. The sequence goes on from NW_002060966.1 coordinate 662,958, forward strand.
TCTCACTCTGCTCCATCCGGTTTCTAGCTTTAGCGTAAACTTGTTCTAGTGTCTGAATATATTGCATACCGGTGGAATTCTGCTTATCTTGAGAATGGCTAATAATCCTATCAGATACTAGTATAGGATTATCGAATAATTCCGCCATTATGTACCATTTAAGTTTAATTTTCTGTTTGAAGAACGGAACGTCTAGGATACAATTTTGAATTTTTTCGCATAATTTGTTCCAGCTACTGCTATTGACCGTCTCCTCTAAATCTTTACTCTGATTTCCACCAACTGTATTGATTATTATTTCCGGAGAATAAAAGTGTGATTTATACTGTGGCATTTTCATATCCAACTCATCCATAAATTGACTTCGTCTAGTCCACTGCGCTTCTTCTGTTAATTTATCATCGCTATTAGTGGCAACAAATAGAATGATTGGCAATGGAATTTCGTCCTCTTGACTATCAATGCTAATATATAACTGATTCTCTTTTGTATTCCAATCAATTGCATTAATCAGCCATTCCTGAAATGAAGTCATATAATCATGGCGACCAACACCGTAATCACTACTGACAATTTTATCCAGTTTGATGCTGACATCAAAAGGAGCAATGTAAACATTATGCTGAAATTTGAAGGGTTGATAGTAAGCGTGATTGTTAAAATTCCAAATTTTAGCAAACTGATTATCATGGTAATATTTACGACTCTGATGGAATTTCTGGAAACATCGCGAGAAAGACGGTGAAGATAAACTTTTAGTAGTTTCATTAAGCAGGCTGATAATATTGTCACTAGCTGTGGTGATTTCGTTATCATTATTATTAACGGGATAGTCTATATCGATGTTGTCAACTATAATTTTATTACTACTAGAAATGGCAATTCTACTTTTATCACTAGGCTGATTGTTGCCTATTTCAAGAGTAGAAGAAAAAATTCTTTGTAATTCAGGGTTTGGTGATATATTCCCCTGCTTTTCTATGACTGATAATACTTTACTATCGATGAAAGATTGTCTGTCCAAAATAATTTTTTCGTCCGAATTACTTGCTTGTTTTATGGTATCCAAGTTGATTAACACCGGAGTAGCATTAGGAGAACTTTCAGGTTGTTTAGTTAGTAATTTATATATAAAAGATTTGTCTTCATGATTTGGTCCAATAAGCATTATATTCGCAAAGTTATTTGAAAATTCACCACGATCAAGCGCTGTTTCAAAGGCTTCTTTAAATTCTCTTATCGCTGTCCCTGATTTGAAATTTCAATATTAGTCAAGAAATAAACGGGCTATCAAAATCGAAGCCCAAGTAGTTGTCTATTTTAGATTTTTAATTAGATTAGCAGTTTATCTAATTTCATTTGAATAATACTGAATAGTATCGCACTTTATTTGATCAGCTAATCATTTAATTAAACAAACTATCATTATTAATGATATTTCTACCGTATTTAAAATTATAACAAGCAGGAATGAAGCTATTTCTATATCAGCCACTTGTATGCTGAACAAAAATTTGTTATATCAAATCAACATGTTGCAAGACCCAATAATTAGTCCATGAACAAAGTGAAATGCGATGAATTGACTTTGTACTCACTAGCTATGATTAAAATAGAGCTTTTGTCCCTAACTTCCACATTGGCGGATTTCCTTGCAGTAGTTTTTTGCTCGGATAATTCACTCTGGCTATGATCTATTGATTAGATAATAAAATACTGATTAACTTTCGTCATAAAATTATACAACCTTCATTAAGTAGTATTAATGAGTTGTATTACCTGATGATGATGAAGTTGCCAATTGTTCAGGTACCTTACTAGGATGGTATTTGCCTTTTGTCTTTAATGATATAAATGTTATACGATTTGCCATTTGCTGCGAATAGCCTTTGTCTTCACTTTCCCTATACGCTTGAATTTTTGTACCTAAATTAAATTTCATTATTTCTAGTTAAATCTTTATACTCGTCATATAAATGCAGATATTTGGCCGGAACTATGAACGGCCAGTTAATAAACATTAGCTATTCTAAATAGTATTTTGAAGTCTCGGCCTCAAATACGTCAGCATATATCGGCAATTATGTCTAATGCATTCGATTAAGTAATATCACTTATTAGCCGTACTATTTTTGTTATTCATAGGTAAAATATCAACTGTGGTATCTTCTATATTAAAACTTTTATTATTTGTTACACTAGTGCTACCTTGCAATTAAAATATTGGTGAGTCATTGTTACAGTGTTATACACTGCAATATCGAGGTAATAGCAGAAACAATTATGTTAGGATAATTTTGTTGATTTACCCTTATATGAAGAGTTTCTAATTTAGATATGTGATATTTAAATGTAGCACTTGCTTTTATGGTGATATATACAGCCTACTGAAATTATTAGTTTTTAATTAGGGAATCGAGAATAATCTTCTTACAATTCAAATCACTGTGATTTTAATTTACTTATGGTAGATTGTAGATTATCGTAGAAATGTTCCGTAATAGGACATTCTGACAATTTTTTATTAGTCATTGGATGTCTACGTTCGCATATACTGTTGTCTTCATTCGGTAGTAGTAGATAAAATTAACCTTTGATTCATTATCAGGTTTAAACGTCAATATGACTAACTAGGATGTCTTTGCGATTGTAAAAGAGTATATAAATGCGATAAATCGTATAATAAAGAGAGTTCTTATGATTAGTGTTTAACGTAAGATACGAGGCGTCTAAGTCTTTTTGTAATCTATTAGTATAGTAAAAGAGTTCATGAAAGAGTAGATACTGCTCCCTGATATGTGGTTCAGGGAATCGACTGATTGATCGTGCATTACGTTATCTTGTAGCAAAGCTGTTTTGTAACAGTAATGACATTCTTTTGAAACATTTTTTCAATTCAAAGAATAGAAATAAGAGAGTTTCTAAAATAATTATATGGAACAAAAATATCCTACAATTAAGCCAAAAAATATTTGTAAGAAAGTTCGCTTCTTCGACTGTATATAATTCTTATCTGAAAATGATGCGGAATATACCTCCTTTCATTTAATGATCGTCGTCAATTTGAGCTACAGAAATTACTGCTAACTCTAGCAGACAAAGTATTCTATTATAGAATTAAACGCTATTTAATTATCTTTGTATATTTATAATCTAGACATCATAAACAAGAGAATTTGAATTATTTCTGCTCGTATTACAATCTATAAGACTTGGTATTCATTTGAAAATTCTAATCTTATGTTTCTGCTTGATGGGAAATATAGACACTTGCTACATCAATATGTTTTAAACGTAAACTCTATTACTAATATAAATATAATTATTTTAATACGTAATTTTACTATCACAATACATTTGAAAGCAATTATTAGTGCTGTAATCTATTGCTACAGCTACCCTTGCAGCACATGAAGCAGCACAGTACTTATAATAAATTTTACTTTAATCTGTAATACTAATTCCTCAGCCTATGGTACAGCAACTAGAATCTTTAGGTTAATACACTAACGAATTGCTAGATATAACGTAACTCTCATACTTTCTATTGTTCACTATCCAAGTTATACACCTATCAGTGGTTATAAATATATTTGTTACGCTATCAGTATTTCTTTGAAAACAATGATATTATTACGATTAAGTTATCATTTACGGATATCTAAAGTAATAAATAATCTCATTCATGTGTTTATCTCGATTACGAGCTCTATCAACTTTATAAATTTCCAATACCTACATGAAACAAATTACTATTCCGCCGTAATATCATAAAGATTTGCTTTATTTTTAACAGAAATGGCTATATAGGCTTTATATTTCTAATAAGTTCGAAGAAAATTTTATCGTAAACTGTAAATTTGTACGTGAGTTATTTTCATGAAGGTGACGTCTATTAAGCAGTGTCGTTAACATTTTACGTACCGTTAGCCATGGAATCTTCTATGATTTTTCCGTCATTTGCATTATTACTATCTATCGCTCTGTTAGTTAGTCTTGTCGATGATAGTGCTAAAAATAATTATGCAATTAAAAAATAGCAGAAAAAGTGGGTTAGGCTACTAAATTATTTTAACCTTTCAAATGAGCGTAAAATAACATAATTTAGAAAGATACGAGTACACTTGTAATTAAAATTTTTAGTTAAGATACTTTTTAGCCTCAGTATATTTATTTAGATCACGATAATAACAATTAAATCTAATCAACTATAGCTTTTATACTGAAATTAGTTACTCATCTATTACTAAATCTCAATTAATATATGTTCATTTAGATTGATCAAAATTTGATATATAATTAGAGTATCTAGCTATTGAATAAGTACCGATTATATTTTATTATTGTAGCCATCTATCATTAAACATAATGTTACTGATGATGCAACGTGGGAATTATTATTGTTAACAGATAATTTTTAATTTCTGACTATAGTTTCGTTAAATTGCTATTCTGATATGTATTGGAAGATCTAAAGGGCAGTTAATTTACTGAGAGCATGACTGACAGATTTTGGTTTAATGTTTTAGTCGTACGAATAATAACCTAAGTAACAAACGTAAACTTAGCTCTAACGCTAATTACTAGTGAAAGTCAAATATGCTACAGAATAATGAACTATACCTTTTAGAATAAGTATCAATTATATATTACCTGGTTGATATGGCGGGTTCTCTGGCTGTTCATTGCAATGATTAAGGGTCCTGCAATTGTTATTTGCCTCACATTTTAACTTTTCTGCTATTTTATCGATTAGTCTTGTCAATCTAGAAACATTTATTTGATTTTTTTCACTTAAACTATTTTGCATATCTAAAGCCTTTTGGTACATTTTCTGTGAACTAAGATAGTCTGAAAATAATCCTAACATTTTGCCAATTTGTTCGTAAATTCTGGCTTGATCTTGTCGTAAAGAATCTTTTTCTGTCATATACTTTTCTGAGCCTAACATTTTATCATCGCTACGTCGATATTTTTCTAGCCTTGTCTCACTATAATAAGAGCTTACAAGGTCTAAATTATTCGATTGGCAAACTCTTTCCCGAAGAATAAAACTCGTCTCGTACCATTCTTGAGCTTCTTCTAATTGATTTTGTTTCTCGTATACTTCTGCTATGCTATCCATAGTATCCGCCCCAAGTATACCGCGATGTCCAGAGATGGTAATTTGAATTTTCAAGGATTTTTCAAACATACTCAAGGCTTGCTTAAATTCCCCTTTTGCTAGATAAACTCTACCAATCCCATACAAAGTTTTACTTAATTCAACTTCATGCTCAGATCTATCGGAAGATGAGTAAAATGTTTTGCTATATTCATAATACGATATTGAAGTGTCATATTCACCTTTCTTGAAACATATTTCCCCTAATACATTTTTTAATTTTGCCTTAAATCTTTCACAGTAATCATTTCTTCCTTTGCAATTTTCTTCAGGTGTTAAGAACTTGTAATGCTTCTCAGCATCATCTAATTGATCAGAAGCAAAGTAAGCCTTGCTTAAATATTCGTTGGAGATTAGTAATAAATAATCTTGACTTTTGAGTATCTTCTCTTTTATTCTGTATGATTTTAGGTATTGGATTATAGCTACTCGATAATTACTCTGCAAATAAAATATATTGCCAGCAGTATCGTACAACAAAGCCAGAAATAGTCTTTTTTTTTCTTTCTCTCGTAGACAATTTTCCACTTTGTTCAATTGATTACTTAGATTCTTTTCACTTATAAGCTGATCTGAATGGACTAAATCAAGACATTCGCTACGCTTAGAGTCTTTCTTCATGAGAGGTGATATGCTTTTTAGCTGGGATTGAAGAGATTGTATATATATATTCCAAGCCTGCTCATATTTATGTTGCAAAATAAGTACTTTAGCCGCATCATGTTCGATTATAGTATACAACGTCAATCCCTCTTTTTGATCTAAGTAAGTAATTGCTTTATCACAATAGTTTAAAGCTTCATCGTACTTTTCTTCTCTTATGCAGATGTTAGCTTTTATATTATAACATTTAGCAATTAAAGATCTTTCACAAATATCTTCAGCATATGACACGGCAGTAGTAAAATATTTATTCGCCTTATCTAATTCATATAATTGAAAGTGGCACGCCATCATACCAGCTGTAGTCCTGAATTTAACTTCCATCAAGTCGTTTTTATCAATAAGGTTTTCCTTTCTGTTATCGATTTGATCCACTTGTGTGTACTCATCTATTGCTTTGATATAACTTCCATTCTCATAGAATTTATCTGCTCTATTGAGCATAGCTTCCAATTTCTTAATCTGAAAATCTCTCTTTCCAACTTCAGATGACAATTTCTTATTTCGTGAATTATTAGCCAAGTTGAACTTCTCACGATAGTGGCTACTTCCTATACAGTCAGATGAAGATATAATTAAGTATGCCATATTATTGTATAATATTGTCACGATATGAACCACCGTGAAGAGTAAATGACTAGATATGAACTAAATTTCATGAAGAGTTATGACTCATCCATGATAGCAGCTGCCGTAGGGTATTTAAGCTCGGCAGATAAGTGAATAAAAGATGAGTTCTATAGTTGTTTAATGTAGAAGCAATGGCGTCTAAATTCTTGTGAGATAGTTAAGAGATACTGAATCCCGGAGACTATGGTAATTTCGAGATTTGTTTTACGTTATCTTTATCACGAAGATGGTTGTGACAAATATGTACTTCAGTATCAATCATACCATATGCAATATTTTACAAAAGTTTGAAATTAGAAGTGCAAGTTCATAACGGATCAAATATAGTATATGACTACCGTTAGTATGCTTACATGAACGTTGTTAGAATTCAACGACATCAAAATAGCATACAACAATTCTCAATCAATTGTCAAACTCTACGGATCAGAAATACTTTTGTTTATTTACTGCTAGGTAATAATATCAAATTTAACTGCGATTTTGCAATCTCATTGGAAGACTCCGTAGGATTGCTTTGCTAAAGTGTTGAAAGTTGTACATGTACAACTTGTGGATTCTAGAGATTTTAATCAATGGCTCATACTGTATTATAATTTACGATTTATCAAATTAATTTCTCATTAAAACGTATATACGAGCCAGTATAATGCTCAAAGATTATTTTTGAAATCTATTTTAATAAAACCATGAACTTGATTTAATCTGTAAATTAACGTTTCAAATTATCTCAAAAGACATATTTGGCAAGAGCTTCGATTCCTCATTTTCTCCGCTTCATAAACGAATTGACTATTCTACTGAAGAGCATAAGTACCTACCTTTGCTGTCATGATTCTGAACTATTTGAAGACCTAATTATCATTATAACTGCGAGTCCTCCAATCACCACTAATAGCCTAAACATTTTTTCTAGTAACAGCCCACTATCACTATTACTAACAATTTTCACTTATCTATTGTATATACAAGATGCACTATATTCATTCCTGCTGAGACGAATATTGGGTGCATCATGTCATTGTGGATCAATGAAGCTATAATAACTTCTTCGTGGCATGTCGATACTACCGGCAGATTAGAATTACTATTTCTTTAAATCTTTAGAAGAAAACATATTTCCTCTATGTTAATAAAAATGGTAGATGTAATGCTATGAAAAGACATAAAAAAAAACTAATTAATCAATTATTCAGCGTGAAGTAGGTCATTCTAGAAATAGTAGATGGTTGCAATATAAAATATGATTCATGCCGCACAACACTTATAAACCCATTGCAGAAAATTTTATATTCTGGTTAGAATTTTACTATCGCCCACTCGGTCTTAGCTATAGAGACTCGGCACGAATTGTTGTGATGAAGTCTTAGACAATTGCTAATTGATATAGGTAATTATCAAATAGTATATTGATTAGTGGTGTTACTTCTTAAGACTCTTTGTGACAGTTTCAAAGCAACCTTACCATACTAGTAACGATAGGATGAATTACAAATGTAATGAAAGTTAATTTTCAGAATTCTTCTAGAAGATTTGCATTCTAATAAAATTATGTAAGCATCGCAATTTTTTTAATTTAACTGATTTAGCTTACTTACAGTACATTTCATTTGCCTCTTCCTAAATTATGAATCCAATTGTAAGTACTTAATTGGGGTTATTATACATGGATACTAGAGAGTATAAACATTGTAATTATTAATTGTTAAAAAAACTGTAATTTAGCCAAATTAATTCGGTTTTTATTAATAACACATTTCCTCTAATGTGATATTTCGCGTACTCGATTTACTGAGTATGTTGTTTCAGTCTATACTGTGCAGTGTATGCCAGTGTAATTCAATGTTCTATAGATCATGTTTTAAACTATGATAAAGTCTTAAACTTGTATAGCCCAAAAAAAAATTTCAAAAAACTATATTACTTCATCATCAATTACGACGGGAATCCGAATATTTCGATCTGAGCTCTACTTTAAGCATGGAAACCTGTGTTAGTGATATTTAGTTAAGTGGTGTATACTGTCGAACGGTAAGGAATTGATATGATCTGTAGAATGTTAATTATATCACGAGAGAATCACTTTTTGACGGCGTGATTGACTTAAAGAGTTTCTCTACCCTTTTAGTAATTCTTTTAGTTGATTTGCAAGTGTGCTGTTAAAGTTATAATATGTCGCGACTGCGAGATAACTGCTGACAGATAATATTGTTGTTAAAGATTGATACCTACAGAAATGCTCAAGTTCGTTTAGCAAGTTATCTTGAAAGTACGATAACGTATCAATGATGTTACTGGAAAGTTTATAAGGTAGTTATAAGAGGTATTCGTGATACGGTATTGCAAGAATGTTACAATTGTTAAAGGTTAAAATAAAGGTATCGGTATTGGTACCAATGGTTTTTAGTATTTAAGGAGAGTTTTTTCTCAACGAGATTATGAGAGAAACATAGTAGATAGATTCTTGCGCTCGTTGTGAGTTGAAGGAAAATAAAGAAAACATTTGCTCGCATACCCCGTGAAGAAATTAATCTGTCGCTGACTCAGGATATCCCTCCGCACGCTTCCCTCCATAATCAGGACTGAATCAGCACATAATAAACTATCATCTTTTCTATGTTTTAGCTCAAGTTGAATTCAAAGCAGTGATTAGTTACAAAAAATACTCATTCATTACAGTAATTATTACTCCTATGCAAAAATTTATTCTATTACCAATAAAATGCGAATGAAAGTTTAAAAATTGGATTGATTGAATCACGAATGATTTATACTATATTATCAATGAATAGATTTATGTGGATTTGGCTCTGATGAATTGACATAATATTTCGTATTAAAATCTTACATCCTGTACTTCGATAATACTTTTAGAAGTATCCTTCTACTAATAACTATCGTAGTGCTTATTCTTGGATTTTTCTGAAATTTTGTATGATCCTGAAATCGCTCTTCTAAACATTTTGTAATTCGTATTGAAATATCCATAATATACGATACAGTAGACTCTTGATTTTCAAAGATATTCCTCATAAAAGCTTTATACACTACAATCACTGATTTTCTCATAACTAAAATACGATTGTTCTAAAATATGATTCGTTCTTTTACTATCGTACGTCTTCATCTCTTAATATTCGTTATTAATCTGTGATAATTATTTTTTCGAAGTTAAAAATTTTAAATCTAGTTTCTGATTGATGTCATAAATCATTAGGCTAATCTTATTAATACGAATAACTCGCACCTGGTTGGTCATATGAATTATTTGACGGAATATAGGTATTTATATTTGTAATATTCGCGTTATCATTACCTAATGATCTTTTCTTAGCTGCGTCTATCTTATCAATTTCGTCATTCAGCCATTTAAAATTTTCCATATTTTGTCCTTTTAAACATTTTTGGTGATGTGCAGCGGTTTGGTGATTCTCAAATGATTTTGTATGATTGGAAAATAAGTTATACATCTTGTTAAGTTTAGCATAAACTTCATCTATTTCATTGCATAGCTTTTTCTTGTTTAAGTCTATTAAAATTCTATCATTCCTGGATATATATTTTTCCCATCTTGTCTCACTGTAATAGGATCTCACGAAATCGATATCATATTCATCACAGATATCTTTCCTAAACTGTAAACTTTCCTTGTACTCCTTTATAGAGGTATCAATTTCTTGACGAAGCCAATACAACTCTGCAATTTGATCTCGAATATCTGCAATCAACAGGCGGTGATGGCTTGATATTCCCTTTAGAATTTTCATGGACGCTTCCAAATGTTTCTTTGCTGCTTCAAATTGCGAACTTCCTAATTTTGCTTTTCCAATCCCGTAATAGGCTTTACTCAATTCAATTTTATCTCCTTTCTTATCTTTGGCAAATTTGACAGCTTCTTCGAAATATTTTATTGACTCCTTTAAAGGATCTTTCTTGTCATTTCTAAGCGTAGTTTTTCTAGTTCTGAAACAAATTTCACCCAAAATGTTGTTAATTTTCGCTTGTAATTGATAATCTACGAATCCTGTATTCTTTATGATTTTTTGTATTATTTTGAAATATTTCTTAGCATTATCTAATTGATCTGAAGCAAAGTATGCATTTCCTAAATATTCCACCGAATCTGCTCTATGCCAACTGTTTTCTTTGAATCTATTCTTTTTGATATTATATGACTTCATGAAGTAGTTTATAGCTCCTAGATAATCACCCTGCATATAAAATACCTTGCCAATGGTATCGTAAAGTAAAGCAAACTTAACAGTCTTTTTCATTTTTGCAGATAACGAAGAATTGAGTTTTTGCAAAATGCGATTGGCATAACTTTCACTTAGTAGTAATTCATTATCGGACAAGTCTAGAAGTGTAACACGTTTAGCCGTTTTCTCAATACTATTTTGTATGATTCGTAATTGTTTTGCTAACAACTTCAGAAAAACAGATCGAGCATTTTCAAATTCTTTCCGCAACATATAGATACTAGCTTTACCATATTGAGCCAAAGTTAACAAATCATCTTCTTCATTTGAATTTAAAAATTGAATTGCAGCTTTAAAATGATCGAAAGCACTATTATACTCTCCATTTTTTATATAAACATTGCCCATTATATAATAAGCTTCAGCTAGTAGAGAACTTGGAGATTTATTTAGGAAATGTGATATTTTTTCAGAAAAATCTTTCTTAGCTTCATCAAGTAGATGCAGCTGAAATTTAGACTTCATTAAACCAATCCAACTTCTGCAAGTAAGTCTGATATAATCTTTGTCATCTAGGTAATCGTACATGAATTTTTCCTGAATCTGCTTGTTCGCCTGATCATAACTAGTTATTGCATCATTATAGCTCCCATTATCATAGCAAAGCTCAGCTTGATCAAGTTTAGATGTTAGTAATTGTTCATTTGATAGCATATCGTCCATGTTTACCAAATCTCCTCAAGGTAGTGTGTCTTCTTCTTGTATCAATTAGTGAAAATTAATTATAAGTGTGATTGTAAAGCAATATCTAACGTATTTATCGAACAAAATAGATTGAAATTCAGTATAACCTCTGCCAATTTGCTTTTACAGAAATAATAATTTTGTCTAGGAAGGGCCTTGCTATGACGAAAAATTCAACTGCACTAGTATAAGCTTAGTAACAGTCTATAAAATTAAAATTAGAAAAGCAGCCATTAATTCATTTTGGTAATAAAGCGGTAAACAAAGACATGCAAAATTTTAAATTTAAGACTTTTAAGCATAGAAAAAAGTCGTTGAGTTTAAAATTCCTCCTACTATTGTACAGCGTAGTATCGAAAACTGACGGGAAATATATTTGTACTGCAGTAAACCAAAATAGACGTAACAATTTTTATCGTAATATAAGTGCATATTCCTATAGCATATCTTAAATTCAGTTAATCTATCAACATAATGCAGTGTTTTTATTTGAAATAGTGACGATAATTTTGTTTATAATTTTGTTATTATATGATTGTATATGCTGTATATGCAGAATGGCTTATGTTCCTTACCACTTCATTGACCTATTATCATCTGCTACTTAGCACGGCAAGCAAAACACCATATTCACTGCACTTATAAAAAAGCCTTATTTACATCTAACAGTTGCTAAACTTGTATGGATTAGACAGCCATTCTTGCACTTAATCTTGTGTTAACGCAGGTTATCGAACCCAGCTCACTGCGAAGAAATAATCTACATGCATCTAGACTTTTAAATTAATATACTAACCATGAACTAACGCTTATCGAACTCAGCCCACTACGGAAAAAAGCTTTTATTTTATATCTTAATCAACAATATGTAAAATAAGTAATTGTAGTTAACAGTAGGAGGATTAATCACAAGATAATATTCTTGTATTAGGTACTTTCGGTGATAAAGAGTAAATAGCGTACTACACATTGTGCCGTTGCTTAGCAACGGATATTGTATTATGTATTTAAAAAGAATCTGCATAGGCCATTATTAACGGTAATTATTAGACGCGGAAGTTATACAAAGCGTTATCATTTTAAAAATTTGCTATACTGTGAGTCACAAAATCAGATTTAAATTTATTATCGCGTTCTGTCCACAATTTATTCTATCATTTGAAGCGTCAAAATACAGATCTCTTATTATTCTTACACTCAGCGAAATCTATTGACTATACAGTATATTCGAAATCTTAATATAAATGTCTCAATAGAATTTTTATAATACGTACCACAATCGTCTTCTACAAAAAGACACTTACACAATCTTAATCTTAGCTTATTTAGAGTTGCTTCACAGAAACCAATTTAATACTAGTATTAACATGATTCAAACTTACAGTAACAGTATCTTCACTTTGAAGACTACTGAAATCGTTACCAATGAATTGAATACTCCAGGACTTACCATTAGGCACATAAGTGCTCGATTTGGCGCAATTATATTTAGTGTGTCTCTCTAAGATTATAATTCATCATAAATTATTGCAAGCAGCAGCAAAAGAGATGTAATAAAGAATTATTTCTTTAAGAAATTATCATCGTTTGAAAAATAAACTTTGCTAACTTACTGCATACTGCATGGTTCTTGCATAATACGACGGTATCCATAAATCAGCCGAACTAGAGTCAAAAATGACTTTAAATTCCTGAAGTGGCTTACCAATGAAAATTTTACCATAGTATTGCTTCTAATAGTTGATGCCAACAATTTAGCAGGACTATCCTTATGTTGTAAATCCTATTAAATGTGGGCGTGCAACATTACTCTGTTCTCTATGTAGATACTAACAAATTTAAATTTATTAATATTACCAGAAAATAATATGAGCAAAAAATATTTGTATTTAAATTAGAAAGTTAACAGGACAGTTTCGATAAAATCGACAAATCTTCTACCTAATCTTCAGTTATAAGCCTTTTGACGCATTTCCTGTCGGATAATAAAATATGACGGATGCTTTTCATCTATTATAACTTGATCCTACAAATTTAAAAGCAGTAATTAAAACTGCATGTTTCATATCAATGGTAGCATAGCCTACTGCTGTTGCAATGTCATTTGTATAACTATATATTAGTGATCCTAGCTAGTTATAAAGCTGCTGCTATTCACTTTACAGAATATTATGGTTGACTAAATTTTTTAGCAAGATTAATTTGCTTAAATTAAGTATTAATAATATCAGAAACTCCTTATCAAAATATTACCAAGTAACAACATAAAATTATTACAGTCTCTCAAACATGGTTCTCTCTTTTTTAGACTTTATTCGAAGTAATTTTTGATACCTTCGTATTCTACCGATATATTAATAAAATTTACTGGGAAAATACTAAAATATATTCATCTAAGTACTCTACATAAATTATTCTATTCTTCAATAACCGTACATATATATCATAGCTGCTTATTCCCATCGCTAGATACCGCAGGGATGCATAGATGTAAGAGTAGCATAGCTATTATAAAGATAAAAGACAAATCTTTTTTTGAATTTTTTTGAATTTTTTTGAATTTTCGGATCAGATTTGGAGTTGGAATATGCGTTTCACAGAACTTAAAACTATAGCATGAAAGCCTCAGAGGAAAAGTTTATCGAGAACTAGACTTCCTTTGTTCGTCAACATCGATTTGCATTGAAGACTCGTAACAGCATGTATTAGCGTAGCTTTTGCTCCGATGTAATTTCAATTATATGCTATCATAAAATTAGGATATTTCAAGAAAGTCTGTATACCAATTTCGTCTATTAATAGGTATCAGGCAAACTGTCATGGCAATTTGATAGCTACAAGTCATGATATCACATGAATGAATTGTACTCTGCTTTAATGTTGAGATACCTTATGTAACGAAACTTGGTATTGTGATTGTAAGCTTTTAGCTATATTTAGTAAGATGTACGGAAGCGCAACTTTCTATATTTATCTTAAGACGTATTTGGTAGCTTGCTACTATGGACTGTAATGGCAAATTCTATACTACAGTACCGGTGACTATATATAGTAAGGTGTTGAGTTATGACTATATATAATAAGGTGTTGAGTTACTATTAAGGCTGAAGGTAAAAATAGAACTGTAATTCATAAATTAGGATATGCTTAGTTTACCGAACTTTGACTGCTAAGAATAATATCTACAGAAATACTGCAGTCGTTTCCATATCGAATTAATGATGGATGATCCTCCTTAAAATGTTGTTACTAATAATAATTTGACTATGTGTAATTAAATTAAGGTAGAATGTTGCTATGCTGATTGCGGCTGTGACTGCTACGAAATGTATATACTATATAAGCTGGCAACTTTAGACTATTCAGTTAGTTATTTCTAGAAGTCTTTCAGTAGTTGCATCCGGCTAGAGTAGAGCTGTGTATAGCTAGTCTTTGTATTAGATCTAATTAACTTCTAATTTTCTATAACTTGGAATATTCTTGATCTGACTTTATAACTCTTTAGTAAGTGAGCACTGCAAGAATGTGTGGCCGCAAGAACTAGGATTAGTGATAATATTTTGCTTAGCTTCTTTCTGTAAACTGGTGATAAGTTACTTTTAAAGCAAAAATTGTAATGTGATGCTGTTAAAAAATAGCGATCTTAGGTAAATGTCTACTAAAGCCTTGGCCAGCGAAAATTAAACTGATAATACAAAATCTATAAGGAAAAGAAATTCGAGTAATCATTGAGCTATTTATAGCATGCAGTGAGAGAAAATGTCAACGCATGCGTTGGAAATCGTACACGTATACCATAATCACGAATAATTGGTCGCTAAATTAAAGTAGAAGTGGACTATAGCCTTTAAATTATCCTAAATATAAGACGGAGTATCATCTGTAACGAAGATACATTGCCGAATCACATTTATATTGTGAGAATCAGTCATAATGTTACCGTACTTGGGCATTTCGCGAATTGACTGGATTTCGTACTTGGATGGTAACGATAATACTAGATATAAGTAAAAAAATAATATTTCAATAATTGCAACGCGCAGTTATTTTGCTCTTTTAACCATGTTTGACGGATTTAGCTTTTAGTTTTTTAATTAGTTCAATAGGTATAATAGCTTGTTTATAGTCTAGCTCTATTTAGTAATGTTACTTAACTAAACTTGCCTAATCTAAACTAATTAGATTACCCTAGATAAGTAACAATAACTGAGAAATGCACTTTCGGAATCTTCTAACTATATCTTTATTCTAAAAAATGCAAGTCTAATTTAATATTCAAAATCAATCATTTATATAGCTTTTCTAGCCATAAAACCGGTTTACGATGTGTGATATATTTCGACCAATAAAACTTCGCGAATATATTAAATTATTCCTAGTCTATTCCAACGAATTAGTAATATTACTATAGATTAACTTTATGTTTTCTCTGGCTTATAATTAACAGGATTTATATTGAATTTACCATTGACAATTCATATACCATATTTAGTATAATTTAACCTGTATTAGGAACAGGTTTGTATCGGCTATATTAAGTCATAAATAATTCATGCACATATCCAAATTAATAACTATCTTGACATGATACATATACATGTCTAAATTAAGTAAGTTATCTTCCATCACGGTAGATTCACTACCGTGACAAGTAACAATTAGGTTAACCTTTTTTCTTTAGTGCTAATCGATAAACCTAGCGATAAGCAACCAGGTACTATTTCCTATCGATCAATTTGTTGGGGCTTCTATAGACAAGATATCTTAATAAAGTTTACAAGGATACGCATATTGCACCGGTGCAGTATTGCAATGTAACTACTTACTCAAGATATATTTCTGTTTATTACTGAACTTTAATTGCATATGCTGATATTAGACGGTAAAAAGTACTGCTATCAGCAACAAATAAACTATTACATTGTATTAGTATGTACATTTTATTTGTAGTGTACATACGAGAACCTATTGTCTATGAGTTGACCATGATTCAATGGGATTTTCACCGGTTTTGCAAGTCAAGATTTATTTAAGTCCATTATTAGGTATTACGTGATTAAAATTTCAATCTTTTCTATATTATTGACACAATACCTCTCTTCTACCTCTGATTGCAACTACCGTAGAAGAAAGATGCACAAAAGGAACCGTGTGTTAAATCATGCAATCATTCTAATGTCATTCAAGCATATTTTTAGACTAATAGAAATCGGACAAAAAGATCCTCGCAAGTTACTAGTATAGGAATATGTGACAAACAATGTTTATCTACGTTCAATAAATTGATCGATTATGAATCCATACTTAATAATTCAGATATAGTAATACAACTACTTTTGAAGGACAATCATACGATCCAGCTCTTCCTTCTCACAATATACTATCTAGCCTATATTGTGAGAGTATTGCAGCTTACTTTAAAATGTTTGATCCGTAATTTATACATGGATTTAATAATTTGCTCAAGCATAATTTACTTTCATATAGAAATTACTTGATCGATTACCTGGGCTATACAATCATATTTAAAACGGTTTCTATCCAGGCAATTTAAAAATAAATGAATCATATACAGTAATTCAAATTTAACCCTTTCATCTAAAAATATGATTATTCCAATACTATATTTAAACTAATGAAGAATCCTTGCTACCTAAACTATCAGTATATGATATGGGTTTTTTCCTTGAAAAACAGAGAATTATTTTAATATGAAATATAAATTTTGCAAGGTTTTAGTATACAGCAGTTTAACAGCAAATCTTCGTCTTAATTCTGCAGCTGTCTGAATTAGACAATCATTCTATAGAAATCACCAAAAATCAATTTACCTGGATTATAAGCTATTGATGTTGCCATTCGGCTAAGAGATTTATAATCAAATGCTATGCTAGTATTTATAAAACCCTGTTCCATATTAATGTACATCCAAGGCAAGGCTATTAGGTAATGATAGACCCTCACTTTAAGCTTCGATGATACTAGCATCAATCTTTTATTGAATCAAAGGTCTGATTTTACTTTAATTACCAATAGGTATATTCAATAAATATTACTATAAAAGCTGATAAAGTAATATCAGAAATGAATTATGACGATGGATCTAGTAAATATAATTTACTAGATCCATTTTCTATCATAATTGAAGTATTATTACAGCAGCTAATATATACGCTATTGCTTAAATTACAACATGACAAATAGAATTCTTAACAAAAATGTTTTAACGAATATTGTTAAATTCTAAACCGGATAATATAGTTTTTGTAGTGGTGGACTAAAAGTGGAGTCTTTCATAGCTTTAAGTATGAAACTATTATTGTTTTACTATAGAAAATACCTACAAAATGATAGATTCTTTAAGTTTTATCCTACCAAATCATGATGTCACCATCTTTACTTCTACGCTATTTTACAAGGTTTTATATAGATTTCTATAGGGATGACCTAAGAAGCAATCGCTTGATCCAAAGAGGGGGTGTTTAATAGTCTATTGGGATTGTAAATGAATTAGACTCAGTAACATAGTCCTATGCATAGAGAAAGGGGATTTAAAATATGACAGTAAAGAACTGTAATGTACGCCACAATCGTACAATTTCCGTACAATTTCGTGCTAAAACTACAACTGTCAAAACTAGCGTCAGAAAGGTAGTTATGGTTGTCTGTCACAATTTCACTCCAGCGACAAGGTAACGTACAGTAAAAGTCTATAAGTAACTACTGACTTAAACGCCCTTTTACTTAATGTTAAACACACACAACAAAATAATGTATAGATGAAACTTTATTAGCAAAGATACATCTACAACTTTTTACCACACCGCTCAACTCAAATGTTCCCCTTTATATAGGAACCGTCTAATTTGTAAATGGCAACAGTATTATTATTATACCTTACTAGGAGAAACATCTCGAACTAAGATGTTCCTTACATAGCTTTTCTATCAGAAAATATTTTGAATCTCTTACTCATACTTAATCTTAATATAAGCTCGTAGATTGTCTAATTCAACTATCTTCAACTAGAATTTGAATCATCTTACTGCTATCTATCACACAATAACAATCAATATCAAAAAAATAATGAACTATCACAAACAATATCCACGTTAAGGCATTACTTATCTTACCTAGCACTATAAATATGGATATTCTCCGTACTAGCTACTACCGTACTTATTAAACTATCCTAAAGACAAGGCAACACCGTAACATTGTTATATAAAATTTTTTGATAATTCAGCCTTTGGGCATATATCTATTAACAATGTTCGTACTAAAAGCTACTCTATTTACACATCTGTCAGATGTAAGTATTATATTTTGTAGCATTGTTCTTATACGTAAAATTATTCGATTTAATCAAAGATTTTCCCACTATTATACCTTCTATAATCTAATTCTTACATAATAAGACTCTCATCAGATGAAATTTAAAGATGGCTTCCAATGCATACTTGGCAATAGTAGGGCAAATAATTAATTAACTAGAACAAGTTTCTAATCTAAAATATCCTGAGATCAAAAGAACTGAATCCTATTCTGCTCCAAGCTTATTTCTGTAATTCTTATATATATTTTATACATTATATTTTAATGCATTTACAGCAACATATTTATCTACAATCAGGATTGAATCATCAAAATAAATACTTTACTTAAATAGTTCATCAAGATGTTTTACAGCACAAATCAACCTTCTAATAATATCGAAACTCATTAATTAATATCTATCATAAGGTGCTGGACATCTTCACAATTACAGTGTATGGAGCTACGCAGATCTATTTACCATGTTTAGCTAGCCGCCTAATACTAGTAAGTAGCAATTTCTAACTTAGTAATAAGTAATCATCTAATATTAGCATCAAGAAAATATCTATTTTTAAAAGTAAAATCAAATATGGGGTGTATTACTACATCTATATTATCAAAATAAATTTATAATCTGTCAGTTAATTAATGAAATGCATTAAATTCGACGAAATACGTCAATAAATATTCAAAGATGTTAGTTAACAAATTGAAACAATTTTACAAATTTTAATAGTAGTGGTATGTTTTGTAAACAAGCTGAGAGTCTCTATCTAAGCAATTTACGTAAAATATCATCCATAGCGGGATAGATCAAGCTAGATGCATATCTTGTATATCAATCAGAATTTGGTTTAATAACATTATTCTTACCCATTTTTTCTAAATCTTCTCCAAATTCTACTATAGCTTCAACGTCATGTTCATGTTCTTTTAACATATAGCAAAACTTAAAAAAATCTTTATCTCTACGTTGGTCTCGAAGAACATTCCATAGCTTATCATTTTGATCTTTTGTGTTTGCTAAAGATTTCCATTTACTAACTGTGCTTGTGGCTAAGATTCGCTGTGATGTTAAATTTGTCCACAAGTCCTCAATAGGGACAACGTTTATAAATTCTTGGTGATAGAAGTCTAATGCTTTCTGGATGCCAAAACTAAGTGAACGTTTCTTTGGACTGTTTACTGCATCTATTAAATAACCAATGGAACATATTTTTAGCTTTCCGAATATTCTTGTTCAACACTTCATGCAAGTATATATAAAGCTACTTATAGAAGAATAAATATTTATTTGATAGTATTCCTAGTATAATTCGATAGAAGATACACGCCTAGAGTAAGAAGCATCTACGGTAATTTGTCGTGCAATTATCAAACACGATTTTCAGGTAGAAGGATATTATACATGGTGACGCATCCGTACACATCTGGGGTACCATGATATAAGTATAAATATCATGTGAGACAATATTTCATTAATAAAAGATATAACCATCTGATATTAATCTATCAATGACTAAATAATTATATATCGAACATATATACGTATGTTTATACAGTTTTTCTCAAAATATTCATCGCTCTATAATAATCATGCAATGCACAACTATATTAATGATCTAAGTTATCACTAAGCAAACAATCGTGCAACTATTAATTGAATACTGTAATAATGTACTCGTATATAGAATGGATCTTAGAGCTAAATGTAGTAAAGAAATGCTATTATATTCCATAAATTACTATTTCGCTGATCACATAATAGAAGTACTGTAATTTTATGGTCTTTTATAATTTTGTTACGTTGCTCTCTTTTTCGCTTGCTTCCTATCGAACTTTTTGATAAGAATTCTTCTCCATTACTTTTCTCATTGTCCGAATTATTTGAAATTTCCTTAATATCCGTGCACTTTTCTAATTCTCGGCAGCCTTCATGTTCATCTATATTTCCGAAATATAACCAATATTAAACTAGTATTAACTTTAAAGGCAAACGAAACTAGAAGCCAATAAAAAATAAGCTTTTAGTGCTGGAGAAGGATAAATTTATATTTTAATTTAATCACTCAGTTGAATTTGTGCAATATTTATTAATGGCTCATATTTAATCTATAACTTGGCCGATTATTATAAAGTATCTCAAACAATATAATATCACCTTTGATTTATTACTGTTTTAATTCCATGCACGAATTATCTGTTTAAATAAGAACTATGATATTTGCCTCAATCTTTGCAATGATCGACTTATATTTTTCCATATTCAAAACGATAATACAACCATCAACTTTTAATTCTCTCTATCCTACCATTATCTTGCAATCAAAAACTGTTGGAAATTATGATATTAGTATCTTCAACTATAAAATTGATAAAACCAAATTTATAAGATCACTACATACTGCTACTATATATGTTCCTCGATTATCTAATCGTATTTCTCAGATTGATGGTATAACGTTATAACAACCAACAGTCACATAGATTATTAGTAATAGCCAGAGAAAATCACATAGCAGTCTATATCACTAACCCATTTCACTTGTTTTTCGTTTACGGGAGGTGCTATTGCTGTTAGAAAGATAATAGGTATTGAGTTTTTTCTTCACACTATCAGTCGATGATTTAAGAACATCTTTTTCACATGTTGATACTGTTGATAGATCAGGGGAAGTAATAGCTTGATTTGACGGTATTGATTTGATATCCTTACTAGGTAAGGGCGACGAAAACCATGCTATAGAAAGGTATAACAATTATAATTAGACATTGTAAATTGGATTTTTTTCTATCCGGAAAGCATTAATTAGCTTTAATAGTAATCTTGCAATACTACACTATAAAATACAGAATGATTACAAAAACTTTCACAGTTCATTTCGGTTGTAAGGTATTATTTTAGGTTCCGCCTGTAATATCTAGGCAGCAATTGCCTTGATAAAGCATTCGAAACTTGCTAATCGATAGAGGCACTTAACTATATTATCGAATGATATAGTACAGTAATATAGTATGCGTACTAATGCTTCTTAAGTTATCTCATAACAACCTTACATACCGCTATCCGACATCCACTTCATTATTATTCGGTACACAGTCTACAGTAAGTAATTGATAGCCTACTAAATTTATTTACTTTCGAAATAGCTATAACTAATCCTGCAACTTTTTCAAATCTTTAATCATGTTTCGTGGCGAAAGTGTTTTATTAAGACAGAACATATCAAATTGTAATGTAACTAGTATTGTGATTGTAGACTATTAGCCATGTGTAGTATAATGTACGGTAGATATTTATCCTAAGAGATATTTGGTAGCTATAACTATAGACTGTAGTGGTAGAGACTTTATGCTAGAGTACAGATGACTATATACAGTAACGTGTTGAGTTACTAATAAGCTATAGGTAAAAATAGAACTGTAAATCATATATTAGGATATGGTTAATTTATTGTACTTTGGCTGGTGTGAATAATGTCTACGTAAGTACTGTCTAGTCGTATCCATATTGGATAAATGATGGTCCGCAGTAGAATAGTCTTACTAAGAATAATTTAACTATGAGTAAAATAAGGTAAAAGGTTGCCATACGGATTGTAGCTGCGAATGCTACGGAAAGTATAAAAGCATGCAACTTTAGATTATTCTGTTAGTTCGTTGTAGAAGTCTTTAGTAGTAGTATTCGGCTAAAGTAGAGCTGTGTGTAGTTGATCTTTGTATAAGATTCAATAAAGCCCTTATTTTTCTAAAATTTGGAATTTCGTGATTGGTATATATCACACAAATTTAGCCTTAATCAATAACTATAGCGCCAGTGATGTTCATCGTCATCATTGGCGAAATTTTCTTCTACATTAAGGTTTTATCATTGAAGATTTCGGTAATCAAAGTTGGGAAACCAATAAACGAAATTACCTGAATTCCAACCTTTCATGTCTGCTAATTTATTCTTGGCACGGCATTTAGTGTTGGCGCATTTGATTATTTGCGCTACAGAATTACTAGGCCAAGGTATTAATTGATCACATTTTAGGCAGGGAAAAAAATATTCGCAGTCAATTTCTTGTTGCTCAGGATGAGCATCTTTCACAATTTTCGATAACAGCGTTTTAAAATGAATGCATAATTGATCATTGCTTGGCAATTCTGAAATTTCCTCCGTTGCAATCTGGTCATTTTCTTTCGATTCATCTATATCTTCATAGTAATACTGAATTCTAATGTGTGATCCACTCTTTTCTACTATAATATCATAATTCTGTTTTGACGAGTACTTCGCTCTATGATAATGTACAGCACTATAATCATCAATGTCAATTTCATCCTGTTTGAAACTGACATCAAAAGGTGCAATGTAAACATTATACTGAAATTTGAAGGGTTGATAGTATGAATGATTGTCAAAATTCCAAATTTTAGCAAAACGATTATCATGGTAATATTTACTCCTCTGATAGAATTTCTGGAAACATCGCGAGAAAGACGGTGAAGATAAATGTTTAGCAGTTTCCTTAAGTAAGCTGATAATATTATTATCAGTATAGTTAGTTCTGGTGATTTCGTTATCATTATCATTAAGGTGATAGCCTATATCGATGTTATCAACTGAAACTTTATCACTACTTGGAACGGTTATTCTACTTTTATCACTAGGCTGATCGTTGCCTTTTTCAAGAGCAGTAAAAAATATCCTTTGCAATTCGGAATTTCTTGATATATTTCCCTGCTTTTCTATGACTGATAGTACTTTACTATCAATGAAAGATTGTATGTCAAAAATAATTTTTTCGTCCGAATTACTAGCTTGTTTTATACTATCCAAGTTGATTAACACCGGTGCCCCATTAGAAGAACTTTCTGGCTGTTTAGTTAGGGATTTATAAATAAAAGATTTCCCATCGTGATTTGGCCCAATGAGCATAATATTAGCAAAGTTATTTAAGCATTCACCGCCATCAAATGCTGTTTCATAGGCTTCTTGAAATTCTTTAATAGCTGTCCCTTATTTTGAAATTTCAGTATTAGTCAAGAAATAAATCTTCTATTAAAATCGAAGCCTGAGCAGTTGTCCGTTATAAGTTTTTAATTTAATTAGTAGTTTATCCAATTTCAATTGAATAATACAGTATCATACATTATTTAATCAGCCAATTATTTAATTAAGCAATTTATCATTATTCATGGTATTTCTACCCTTTTCAAAATTACAACAAGCAGACACGAAGCTAATTCTATATCAGCTACATATTCGCATAAGAAAAAGTTACCATATCAAATCGATATGTTGCAAGACCTAAAAATTAGTCAATGGAAAGCTGTAATGAGATAGGCTGACTTTGTACTCACTGGCTATGGTTAAAACAGAGCTTTCGTCCCTATTTTTCATACTAACGAATTTCCTTGCAGTAGTTTTTGGCTCAGATAATTTACTCTGGCTATGACCTATTGACCAGATAATAAATTGCTAATTAACTTTCGTAATAAAGTTATACAACCTTGATAAGACAATTTTGTTTACCGTTGTTCGGTAGTAAACTTCTAACATTACTACAGTAGAGGAAAACTATTAAACTGATGAATAGGTATCGATACAAACCAGTTTTAATAGAGTTTAAACCGTTGATTTCAGGTTCAGATGCATTTAAATTCTTGTTACTTGCATTTGGTGGAGCCAATTCGCTCCTACTCTCTGACAGTCTGGCTGTATCTGTTGGTAGTTTTAATAATTTTAATTTAATTCAGCGAATTCGCAGTTTTTCTTACGTTTCATAATCATCAAATGTAAAGCATAAATAAACATTACTCCTTTCAAAAACTGTAGTCAAGGTTATGATGATCATAATCCTGCAATTTTTTTATCATAAATTTAAATGCAACTTTGCACCTAACAGCCTAATAAAACGTTAGCCGTAGTCATTGAACTTCAATCACAGCAAAAATGATATTTAGACCATTTAAAATCATTTATTTTCCCACCGCTCACATTTTTGAAACTCACTTACCAGTTATTACTTTACTGGTTAATAGCTTCTCATTAGCGATTCTTTCACCTCTTTCTACAGCTTACCATTTATAGATAGAAAACGATGATTAATAAACAAGTACCGAGCTCTACAGTTGACAATTGACGTACTTAGCAGTTGATTCACGAAGCACATTGCTAGTTTGGCGTTCTTGTCTGGAATGAAATAGTTCATCTAAAAGATAAATCGATCAGAAGATGAAAAATTTCTATACATTATTTGCTAACAACTTCTTATTTCGCCGGAGTTGTACATTAATAATTCTACAATTTTTCTGTAGTTAGGAAACGTAGCCTAGAAACCGTAACTGATATTGCATAGCGACTGAAATGATTAAGCTAGATCATTGCAACGGATATGAAGAACATACCAGAAGATAAAAACCTGATCTTCGTTGTCATCAAATTCGAAATCTTCAATATCAATAATGAGATTAATAAAACTTAGCTTTAAGCTGCCCTTTCATATCAAATTAGGTGAGCTTAAGTAAAATTAACTTATTTCTAGAATTAGGGTTAGGGTTAAAAATAAAATTTGGTACTACCGCTTATATTTTAATTGCTAATATGCTACAATCATGTAGTCTATCTAAAAATGGTTGCCGGGTTATGATCAGGTCCAGTTTACGAAAGCATGCACGTATTTCAATTCAAATTCACAACAATTGAATTATATGTCACTCTTAAGCCTGTCTCTTTTTTCCAAAGTGTTCTTGATAAATACCCCGCTTAAAGCCAAAACATTTTCTTAAACACTACACTGTCCAAATTACCTTATGTAACATCTATGCATGATCAAATATTGTAGCTACGTCATAGGTGCCGTATACTACTCTTATGCTATAGAGATCAGCATTATGATTTGTAACGAATTATGATAGGTAAAACGTAATAATCTAGACAAGTGCAATCAGTTTACCATATCATGATAAAGATAAGACATGCCTATTTCGCGTTAAGCTTGCTATTGCTGTCAGTGAAAATTATATAGAAATATTCGAGGAATATTAAAACGGTTACCACTAAATACAATTCTCTTTGACCAATCAATAGGCTAGGTTTCTCTTAACGTACGATATTTTACGCTGTGTAGATCGTAAAACTATTTCAAATGGCATTTACCAGACAATAAACGAAAAATTATTAAAATAACATTGGATTAATGACATATTGGATATAAATCCATTGAATAGACTTACGTGAAAAAGAATCTGATAAATCGATATAGCTTATACTTCGGTGCATTACATCCTGCTTTTGCGAAATTGGGACAAAAGTTTTGGAAGTCGCCGTCTTCTGGTAATTATCGTCTTAAATTTATAATCATTAATTTTTTAAGCTTAAATTGCATAAGTTAGCCGGCAGGTGTAGTTAATGACATAAATTTTTTACTAGTTGACTTCCGCTGAGAATGGTCTTTATCGTTACTTTCGTTATACCCTCGAATTCTTTTATCTAAAGTAAATTGTATTATTTCTAGTTGGGTCATAATATTCTTCTAATAAATATGGATATTTGACCAGAACTGTGAAAAGCCAGTTAATGCTCTTAAGCTATTGTGATTAAGTGTCTTCTCAAAAATATAACAAGAACTACAGTTTCTTGTAAGCTTCACTTTATTACAAAAGATTAGGTTCGTCTCACAACTATCAAGGACTATCTAACTGCACTCAGACTATCTCTGGACTATCTAAATTATTACAGCAATATTCACTATTTATATACTGTACAATAAGTTACACAATGATTCTCTTTCAAATACAATCACATCTTACCAGTTAAGTTACAAGTCCATATCTATATTTACTATCACGCTATCAATTCCTAATTTGCACTTCTAATTAAAGCGTCGTAATACAAATCTCATTTGGGGCTTCACTACAGCTATGTACTTCTAAAGCATTCGATTTAGTATTACTACTTACTAGTCTTACTATTTCTGTTCTTCACAGGTGAGATATTGGCCGTGGTATCTTTCATATTTGACTTTTTATTGTTTATTCCACTGGTAATACCTTTTAATTAAAAATCAAGGATATGTTAGATCATAATGAAATTCTTTTCCGGAATTTTTTTCAATTTAAGTGGCAGAAAGGTGATACTTTCTAAATTAATTCTATGGAAGATAAATATCCTGCAAATAAACTAAATAATATTTGTATGAACGTCTGCTTCCAAGATAGCACGCAATTCTTGTCTACAATAACACGGAATACATCGTATTGTACATGTTTGGGTCACAAATAAGAGTTTCAAATCATTTTTGGTTTTATTACAACCTAGAAGACTTGTTATCCAGTACAAAATTCTAATCTTATATTTCCACTTGATTGTAAATCAAGATTCAAACTACCTGTGTATGATCTAAGCGTATTCTCCGTTACCAACATAAATTAAGTTATTTTAATACGTAACTTCATTGTCATAACACATTTTTAAGCAATTATCAGAGCTGTAACCTATTGCTACAGATGCCCTTGCGGCATTTAAAACAACACAATACTTATAGAAATTTTGTAGTGTAGTCAAACACAGCTTATTACTCGTGCATAAACTAACATACAATTTGTAATCGAGTGCGAAAAATTATTTGGTTTATCTTCTTAATACAACTATGTTGTACCTGGGTGATCGCTTGAATTATCAGACAGTATCCTGACATTTGTCTCCCCATCGTTACCTTTATTACTACTTAATGGTTCCTCTATGAATTTAGCTATCTTATCAATTTCGTCCTTCAACCACTGAAAGTCTTCTATATCTTGTTCATTGCAACTATTTCCATTATTTCCACTATTTTCGCGATTTATCAATGAATATGGACGGCCTGAAAGTAATTTATATATCTTGCGTAGTTTATGATAAGTTGTCTTCATTTCTTCATATGGCTTTTTTTCTTTATATCTACTAAGCCGCTTCTATCTAATGCTAGAATGCTATCGCTACTGCGTATATATTTTTCCCATCTAGTCTCACTATAATAGGATCTCACAAAATCGATTTTATGCTTATCGCAGATTTCTTTCCGAAATTTTAAACTTTCCATGTACTCTTTCTTAGAGGCGTCTAACTTATTAAGACTCTTATATAATTTTGCAATTTCATCTCGAATATCTGCAATCAACAGGCGGCGATGGTTTGATATTCCATTTAGAATTTCCTTGGATTTTTCTAAATTTTCCTTTACTGTTTCGAATCTGGATTTTTTAAAATTTTCCTTTGCTGTTTTGAATCTGGATTTTTCTAAGTGTGCTTTTCCGATCCCATAGAAAGCTTTACTCAATTCAACTTTATTTCTATACGTATCTTCTGGGACATTAACAACCCTTTTGTAAAAGCACTTTGACCCTCTAAAAGAATTATAATCACTTTCCCTGTCTTTCTTACGCTTGACTTTTCTAGTTCTGAGAGATATTTCACCCAAAATGTTATTAATTTTTGCCCAAAATTGATAATCTTTGTATTCTTCATAATCTTTATTTTTTTTTATTACTATTTTGAACCAGTATTTAGCTTCTTTTAATTGATCTATAGCAAAGTAAGCTTTTCCTAAATATTCCGCTGAATCTATTCTGTGCCAACTATTATCTTTAAAGTTTTTCTTCTTGATTCTATATGACCGCCAAAAGCAATCTATAGCTCGAAGATAATCACCCTGCATATAAAATAGATTGCCAATGGTATCATTAAGTAAGGCCAACTTGACTGTTACCTTATTAAAGATTGGTATGTTTTTGTTTAAAGATTATAACTATTTCTGTTAAGTTAGAAGTAATGCTTTACCGATTAGATAGAATTATTAACAATGCGTATCACATCACATTGTCGTTGCAGGCATATATAGCTTATTAGATTGTAGTGAATGGGTTCTGTAACCCATAAATATGCAATCTACTAACGTCAATTAAGATATTAGATTTGAATAAATCCCTAATGTGGCAAAAATAGTCCGGCATCGCATTTAATTTTTGTGGTATTATTTAACGATAGAACGTCTGGTAGAGAAGAATTTACCTATCTTTTCTCAAATAGCAATCGAAAGTAATTCAAGAATATAACAAGAACTACAGTTTCTTGCAAACTTCACTTTATTACATAAGATTATGTTCGTCTTACTACTACCAAGGACTATCGAACTGCAATCAGACTATCTCTGGACTATCTAAATTATCACAGCTATATTCCTGATTTAAATACAATTCGTCACACTATGGTTTTCCTTCAATCACAATCATATCTTACAAATTAAGTTACAAGATCATATCTAAATTTACTATCGCGCGATCAACTCATATTTTGCACTTCTAATGAAAGTATCACAATACAAATCTCACAGTACTCACATACTTAGCGCAACCTATTGTAATCTCAGATCTTTATATAAACATCTCAATATAGCCGCTACAATACGAACTGTAAACGCCTTCTACAAATAGTCACTAAAGACAATCTTACACTCTAGCGTACAGATCAGCCTATTCTCGTAAATCTTAAATCGTAATCTAAGCTACATTCAGGGCTTTTTTTACAGATACTTATTAAGCTATCCTACTAAGATATTTCCTCTAAACTTAGGAATGGTACTTTGAACCTTAACAACCTTGAAAGTGATAGATACAATTTAGTTTGGCTAGCTGGCAATTACTATTTTAATCTATCTAGTCCTAAACTACTGTAAGGTTATCAACTGTTAAACACTAAAGTTCCAATTCAGGAGACCATAATACATTTCTTAAACATAGACATATATAGCACGTAACGTAGAAATAAGGTGCAATTCACGAAGTCTGCTTTCGTGAAATATCTCAGTTGTGCTGCAATTTGACCAATCTTTCGGATATTAAAACTTACGCTCTTAATATTACAACAAGTTTTAAATTCACTCATATAACTAAATCAATTCAATTCATACAGCACCTATCTAATACTACAATAGCACAATAAACATAGTTATCTGCAAGATAAAATTTATCCTGTAAGCAATGATATAGTAATCAATTTCAATTCAAAATATTATTGTAATGCTATAAAGGACTATAACTGCTGTGCCTGACTAAAACTAAAAGATATCCTTAAATTCAGCATTTTATTTTAGCTATAGCTAATTTCAATCCACAGTCGGTATATGCTGTATGTACATAAAATATACTTAGATCGCAATCTATCTAAAATTTGATCTTGGATATTTTCCATGTAGGAGCAACAACTACATATATAATGGTTGTAAGCAAATGTATTAAAGAAGTTATTGTTAAACATTATTCAGAGATTGCTAAAGACGTCCCCATAGCAGATATATTATATGATTTACGAGCAACAGCAATATTGTCTAATGAAGAAGTCAGCAAATTGAGAGATCACTGTAAATCTGACCAAGATCGCGCCTTTAAATTCCTAAAAGTACTAGAATCAAGAAGCGATAGGAATTTTTATCAATTTTGTACAATATTACAACACAGCGATATTAAAAATGTGCAAAATCTTGGTAACAAACTGGAAAGAGCAGCTACCGCAGTTGTGCAGAAACAAAGTAAGTCCATTGCTTGACAACATAAATATTTTGTCAAGACATTAGAAAATTGCCCTTAAGATTTGATTGAAGATTTATATTGTTAGATTTTTAAATTTAGATTGAAAAAAAATAGTAATGAGTTTTTAGATAGTTCATCTTGGCGTCTAAAAATAATGAATGGCCCTGAATATTCTTTTGTTATCACTGAATGATAACTTATAAAATTCAGTACAATTTTGTCTTTCTTAGGCTAAGGATAACTTGTAGCGTTTTTATAATGTTACATTGGGTAATATTAGTTACCCAAATATTATACTGAATGCAGTGCGCTGAAAATTATACTATACCGTGGCTATCAAAGACTGTACGTCTTCGTTATTATTAGTCAAGCAAAATAGAATTTATTGCACATATCTAGAAATTTTTATTACAATTTATTGGTATCAAAATAACAGTATAGAATACATCCACAAGCATTATAATCAGTCTTAATCACTTACTGTTTAATTAAAAATAATTGATCATTACGTCGAACATTTTTTAAAGAAGTTTATACAATTGAATCGATCATTCAGTAAGCTTTTTATTCCTTATTTACGAAATGTAATCTTAGTTAGTGATGGGAACTGTCATGTGACTTTCCCTGGCTATCAGCAACGATCTGTACGGCGGATTAATAGTTAGAGCGTTATCATCCATAAGAAGACTTTAATTAAAATATCTAGAAACATTTATAGTAGCAGTATGATATGATTTAATAAAATTTATCGGCGTCAGTTATGCAGCAAAGCATATCAATATTATAATTTCAAATAATTTTTGCTTGCGCTACAATGCTGCAGCACGGTGTATTAACAGACAATGGTTTCACTTTCGTTTAGAATATAAAATAGTATAAGTTGATCATTGTAGATGGAGACATAAATACCATAGCCCCTCGTTAAATTGATAACATATGTATGAGGTCAAGACAGAAAGAAATTAAAAGTTGATGTCACATCATTTGAGAAATTTAATGGTAAATAGCAGATGATAGATTAAATTTGGATTAGATCTCATAACCTTAGTGTGAAATAGTAATCATTGCACACGATATTGGATTTATAAATGTTTTATAATAAGTAGTTCATAAATATTACATAACTTAGACTGAGCCATTAAATCAAAGGATAAATTTATCTTTCTCCTAAATTGAAATTTTTTCTTCAGTGGCTTTTAGTTCAGGTTACTTTTTTAGTTAGTATTAATTGATATTTACTGTCTTGTTTCGGATATAAATGAGAATGAAAGCTTTCAAAAATCAGAAAATAGCACTGAAAATAAGGTAATTTCATTTCATCCAGGCAATGAGAAAATTAGTGAAGAACAACTTTTACAACAAAGCAAGATCGGGAACAAGCGAAAAAAGACCTAGGTAAAAAAATAATGGATCATTTTAGGATAATTCTTAGCAGCTACAACATCGCATTTGCTGATAAGCTATAGTTTATATCGTTGATCTGATCCTTCATCAAATTTATTATATCCTATTTACGAAATGTAATCTTAACTCGAACAGATTTAAATAGAATATAATTTATTATTTGCTTCGGAAATTCTTACATTTTTAATTTTATTAAATAATTACTGGCATAATGATAACTAATACAAGGCTGTCCAAATGTACTTTTGTTATAGGAAGTGAAGACGAAAATGAGTCTGATCAATTTGATTCTGCACCTGGTAGTCCTGAAGAGACGAGTAGTAGCGAAAAATTAGAGTCAACATCATCAGTCTTTGCTGATAGAAATAAAAGGAAGCGATATTCCTCTTATCATTTATCAGAGGCTTTAAGTCCAGCTCACAAGCGATCAAATGACTCTGATAATGGTAAGTGAGTTTGCTAAATACTTTTTTAATGATAGCCCTTAAAAGTTAGGATATATTTTAGTGTCAAAAATAAATTTAATTTCCATGTTATTTCCATATCTAAATTTATTATATGGAAATAACAAACAATATTTAACGTGCACTCTATTAATAGAATAATGGTAGCTCACCGCATTCATTTTTAATTTGGATTAGTATTTTACGTTTATGTCATGGATTATTACTGCAGTTGTAATATAGAAGCCTTTCTACTGCTGTATGATAAGTGAAGAAATTTACTTTTTCTTTTGTGAGGAAACTAGCTGGTGCTGTCGTTCTCGTACTAAATGTTGCAAATTATGATTTGTGACTGTCGTAGTCAGCCCACGACAGGGAGACCTGGGCCTTTGAAGTTGTATGAATGCTAGAGCTACAACAGCCAAGTATGCCCCAACGGGCTAAGCATATACTAGTCTTAGACTTTTAAAATAGTTTTATTGAGTGAAGGTAGTCTTGCCATCCAAGACTACTCTGACCCCACGGTCAACCGACAACTGAACTCACGGTCAATCGACAACTGTCCTGCTAGTGAGAGCGCTGGGCTTTATATACCCTAGCTCGGTTGCACTCGGTGCACAGCTTAGGTAAACAACTCTAAAACATACAGCTTTTGTATAGCCGACTGTCTATATAGTTTAGTATGGCAGACGGCGTAAACAACACTAATGAGTTATGAACTAATTAAGGGCCAATTAACAACCAAAGGCTCAGCACAAAGTAACAGAAATTACTATTGTGTGAATATTACTTATCACCTCTGTAAATACATTGCTCTGCACAGTCTACAACAAGTATAACTAGACTACTAATAATGTTACAATTATCCCATAGCTAATAAATAAATGTTATTAACAATTAATAAAATCTTAATTACTAATTACTAATTACTAAGGCTAATGCCACAATTAATTGACGGAGTCTATACTCCGTCATAGTCAGTGATTTAACCTCTTTGATTATTCAATTGATCTAACGTTTTAATTCCGACTTCCTGTGTCTATAGGTAGAATATACTTATGAAATGGGCAAGAATTGCGTCAAATTTTGATAACGTTAATAGCAATGCATAAACCTAACATCCTTACAAAGAAATCTAAATTTATGAACTAAATTGTATTAAAAGTAGCTGGAATCAAATAATAGCGTAAACCAAAATGATTGATCAAACCTCCATCGCTATATCAGACATTCTTCTTGAGCAGTCGAAGGACTAAATAGAAATATAAAATACAGGAAATGATTACATAATTTGACTAAAAATAATTTAGATCAAAATAATAAATCTTAACAATTTATTTATTTTGCAACTGAAGAAGATAGTGTAAATTAAAGATAGAGCTAAACAGTGTCAGAAAAGCCTTTGTACAGATAAGCTTGCCTACACTCTTTGCTATTGCATATCTGAAATCAGCAATTTATTCAACATTATAAAATATTATTATTCAAAATATTGGCGATAAGTTTATTTGAATTTGTTATTATATAAATGTACATGTGTTACGGTTCATCATTACCGTAAATAAAAAAAAAGATATTTATTCATATTTTTTCTAATGTAGAGTTGTGATATGTTAAGTTGTTAATGGATTTTCATTAATGAATGTGTGATAAAGATTGTCACACTTGATTAGTGAGTTGTTAAGTAACAAGTCTAGTTGATTTGTTAATTGGAGTAAGAGTGGCAAACACTCAATATTAATTTACATATATTTATTCTATACTGACTATCATAAATACTTATATGTTATACAAAATCAAGTATATTGTAAATAGAATTATGCCGATAGAAACTGGCACAGGTATATAAGAGCGTGCCTTTAATCATAGAAGGAGTTCTTATATTACATTGCCTAGTAGTATATTCTATCGTTCGAATAAAGAGGATTTATGAAGTTATCTGGATATTCTTACTGCTAAATAAGGTCTTATACTGAGCTGGTCGAGTTAGTGAAGCTTATTGGCAACGGTATATTACGGTAGAGCGGTTACGCTAGAAATAATTAGTTACTTAAGCCACAAATGACGTTAAGACAGCATGTAAAAACACAATAACTGACTGCCCTTATGAAAACACCTAATAAATTACTAACAGTTGCGAAACTTATGCGTATCCTACTACCATTTCTATACCTTCAGTACTATAGCTACCCCCATCATCATGGTGGTGCATCACACGAACATGCATCACTCTGATCCTTGTACTAACGCTTGCTGAAAGCAGCTCACAACGAAGAAATGTTCTATTTATATCTTGATCTAAGATATCTAAATAAGTAATCGGAGTTAACCATAGGAGAGTTCATCACAAAGTAAGATGCTGGATAAAGTGCTTTCAATGGTAAAGAGCAAATTGTTAATGGAGCAAGCTACATAGCTAAGAAATTTAATCATATTCTACGAATCACCTCTTTAGCTGATCATATAACAGATTTTCAGGTGATTTTACTGTCTTCGACATTATTATTACTTCATTCTCTTTTTCGCTTGTTGCCTTTCCTACTTTATCGTAACTGTTATTCCCTTTCCCTTTTTCCATTGCCCTAATCACGCATAATATCCCTATTATCAATGCTATTTTCTGATTTCTGGGAGATTCCATGTTCACCTACGAGTACATATCCGATATAATACAGCAAATATTAAATTAATACTGGCTTCTAAACAAACTTAATTAGGAGGCGTTGAAGAAAAGGGTTTTAATTTAGAAGAAGGATTAATTTATGCTTTAGTTTAATCGCACAGCCATTACAGAATTATATAAGACCCATTTGTGAGAAAATGTGTTCTTTATTGCGTAGCATAAATCCTATAAGATTAAAATTAATTATTGGTACTTTAGATCAGCGTGTAAGCTGTTACAAAGGACATTAGCTAAGAAAGTGGAAGAAATAAATAATATAGCTGCAAAAATAGTCAAAATGCGAAGTTTTTATTAAAATTCAACATTAAAAATTTTATGGAGGTATTTAGGGCACAATAAAACTGTTTGCAAATATCTCTAGGCAAATAACTTTTGCGCCAAGTTTTGTCTAAGTATAGCCACATAAAGATATTACTTATGTCGCTTTTACAAAGCAGCTCCATTATATACCGTGCATTATCTTTTTTAAATGCTAAAGCTACTTATTAATCCACAAAAAATAACCGAATAAATTTCAATTTACTGAAAAGAAGAATAAAGCTTGGATTAAGGATGAGTTATTTCCTCAAGCTTTCTTGTCAAATTACGTTAACAAAATTAACTGGCGTAACCTGTTAAAGCCTAAATCTAAAAGGCAATTTCGACTGGACATTGCAATCATGAACAAAATTAATTACTTACTGTATAAGCCCGTATTCTTGAAACTTTAATGAATTCGTTCGAAATTTTGTCATAAAATCTACTTGCTACTGGTTACAAAAAATAAAATCTTGAAACTTGCCACAATGTATATTCCGTACACTGAATCCCCTCTGATAATATATTTTCAAAAAATAATTATCATAAAATAATTATGCTTTGGCATAATTTAAACTTTGTAATAAAAATACGTAAAGTAAACAGACTTTTAAGTAGGTACTGATTTAAACCCTCTATTACTGAAAGTCAAATATACTCAGGTAGGTACCTTGCAGATAGAATTCTTGTTATCACAGAAACATCTACAAATTCACACAGCTCAACTTAAGTCAACTCTAAATGTTCCCTTTATATAGGAACCATTTACCTTGCAAACAACATTGATATTATTATTCTACCTTAATTTCAAGGTAACACGATAACATGTCTGTACCGCTAAGCATTATTACGAGGGCTAGTAAATTTGACTTCACTATTCTTTAATTTGGGATTGTTTTAAAATAGTGCTTAAGTGCAGCTCCAAATAAGTTTAAGACTAAGATTAAAAGAAAGCATATAATCAACTGCAGTGAACTATAACATCTACGTTATCTTCGCCCTGAATTTTTAGGTCGATCTCTGGAGCTAGATTATACAACTTTATAGCATAATCATATCTTTTCAGTAAGTGATAGATGTTCCCTATGTCATAGTATGTTCTAGAAATATGAAGATTATTAGGATTTAATATGGCTAACCGAGTTCGTAAGTAGTTCTGATCCATAGAAAGGGCTTCAAAATACAGGCTCTGTTTTCAGCACACGTATCCAAGTCAGGCATAGAAAAATGACACATCTAGGCTTTCCTCTCCTAGAGCTTACTGGCGAATTATTAAGGATTTCTAGTATAGAACTGTTGCTTTCTGATTGCATTGTTAAAAAGCATAAATTTCTGCCATATTGTAATAAGATCAGAAAGAATCAACAAAATTCACTCCAACTACAAGCAAGCGGATTTTCTGGGATTTCATAAACATAAATAGGGCTGCATCTAAGCGACATTGAGCCTTATAGACAATACCGATATTGTCTAAGCAGTATGCAACATCTGTACTACTTTGGCCAAAGTTGATCAGAGGAATTTGAAGCGATTTTTGATACTTAACAAGAGCTTTGTCAAATTGACCTTCCATCTAATGCGAGTACGGTAAGCAATGTAATACTAAGATCTTTCTGCATATAAACTATACTCTTTTAGTAATTTCAACCGCATATCTAATGATTTTGCAAAGATCTTTCTATCTAGTTTGTATCTTCTTGTAATACTAAGATCTTTCTGCATATAAACTATACTCTTTTAGTAATTTCAACCGCATATCTAATGATTTTGCAAAGATCTTTCTATCTAGTTTGTATCTTCTTTGATATGCGATTACTAATCCAATATCATCGTGAGACATGGAAACTAATAAGTTAGTTACTTCTACTAATTTAAACCAAAAATTAAGCAGTTTTCGCAGCATTTGCAAGGAATGATCATATTCCTTATTTCTCCGATACATAATGCCTAAGTTACGGTAAGCTTCTACCGTATCCAAGTGATACTCGCCTAAAATCTGAATCAGCATAAAATATGCACTATTACTTATAGTAGTAGATTGATACCAAAGACATTTCAAACCGAATAATGGAGCTAAATGACCTAAGCATCTAGCCGTTCGTAAGTCATTCTGTAGTTCTTCAGATAAAATTTTAGTTTGCATACAATAATGCATGGCTTCTTGGTATTTTCCTAGTTGTGGAGAGATTTTCGATATATCGAGATATATATCGCATGCTAGCAGATGATTTGGATTTGTATTTGATGGACAATCTAAATAGCCAATTGTTGCTACCACTTAGAGATATGTCGATAACGCGCCTTGAAAATTTCCTAGACAATCTCTAGCCAAGCTAGCGGATCGAAGCTTTTTCATTCAAGTCAGATTATTCAAAAAGAAGCAGGATTTTTGCTCGTAGTAATTACCCCTAAGATCAACCGAACTATTCATCTGCATGTTAATTCGTATACATGGTTTACTTATTCGTCAGCTATCCCAATTTAGATTTATATATTATTTTCTTCAACAAAATGCTCAGTAACTGAAATGTACACAAGTTTAGTAAATGTAGGGTATCGTAAATTTTCTGAATGGGTTACTTATATAGCCTTTAGTGGTGTAGTGATCAAAACTAATTGCTTTTGCACTACGAACATAGCAGTACTATACTTGAATGGCATCATCGAATTTTCAATTATGCCTAAAGTAATTGCTCTAGAACTTTAAATTTACTAATGAATTATATAATATAATATAAACACTTACTACAGCAATTAAGTTTTAAAAGTATCAGTAAACTGGCAGTAACAATCACAGCAGGTGATACGATAATGAATTTCTGTGATGAGAAAATTTGGCAAAATGAGTTAGCATGCACTCTACCAACTTAAAATCGTACTATATTCCGTGGAATTTCCATGTGTTTCGCTAATTATTGATTAATAAGGCTAAATTAATATGAAGCTTTAATTGCTTAGAAAGAGATTTCAGCGCCGTAATAATCAAATAAAGTGCAAAATAAGAAAGTAATTCCATCGTATCGTCTAATGAAAAGCTTATTACCAGCATTATCATTATTCTTTTCCCCTGCACAAAGGTAACGTCTCTAGTTACATAATGACGCATCCCAATAAAAGTAATGTTTCGTTATAAGAATTCTATGACCAACCTTACTTGCAAAGGGATCAAACCACAAATTTTTTAGCTTGTAATGGATTTCAAAAGCCAATATATGATAAATACATAGGCGTAATACCGGTACATAAATGACATACTACACTAAGGACTAAAAAGTTCAACATCTTACATAGCGTAATGTAGAGTTCGATAAGTCAACGGTGGTAGATTTAATTGCTACGTAGAGAATAACACTAAGATCTTAGTAGAAGAAAATACTTCATTGTAGACTATAATTGCGTATAATGTGTAGACATGATGAAGCAGCACGTAAACTGCTCGCGAAATAATATGAGAAAATAATAGCAGTGTGACTATTACAACTAACAAAATCTGTAGTATTATAGCTTAGAGACAGTAGGAGATAAAACACGTACAGAGAACTAAAATTCAGGACTAGACGCAGCTTTTACTATAAAAGATTACGTAACGATAAATACTTGCAGAAAATAGCAAAGACGGTAAGTGCTATAAATAATAAAATGCAGCAAGCTATATTTGAATATATCTGGTAGCTAATAGACTGCAAAGATATCGATATTCAACAATACAGAGCACAAAATGTCTATAAATAAGAGAATACGACAGCTTTAGTACGACCTAAATACATAGACATAGAACACCGTAAAGTAGAATGAATTATTACTTTCCAGTTATTTTTAATTTTAGCGTTCACTGTAATACCTATATATTACAGTAGTTTAGCGCATCAATCATATATTCTCATTGGTCGATGTATTCATAGCATGAGATATTTTTTATATAGACTTTCAATTAATTTTCATCACCAGCAGTAAACTTTTTTTCCAATTTTTCTATTATATTTCCAAGTTGGCAACTACTTAAGATTTTGATTAAACGATCCAACTTCGCTTTTTTAGGATATCTACCATACCATTCGTCTAATAATTTCATGCAATTTGAGAATCTTCCATCCATGCTGTCAATAATATCTTCAACATCTGCTGAATGAAATTCCTACTTATAAGCAAATTGTTTCAACTTCTTTCTGGTGATAATTCGGCAATAATCTCAAAGCATTCTCTTCTCTTTTCATCTGAAATGCAAATGGGATAGCATTAAGTTATGGAGCGTAACAGTGTTAGAGTATGAAGTACTACTAAACTGAAATAGCTAGCACACCACATTAGCTATTCTTCTAGATCTCATATCGCAGTTATTGTTATATCAAAATCTATTCTGGGAACACACATACTCTGAAATCTAAGCTGGAATAGCATCTGAAATTTTTTTCTTATTTTCCGCACTAAGTCGCTATTTCAAGCTGTGGTGTGCTTTAGAAACTACGCGTAATTGAGACGAATTGACTATTATTGCTAATTTACCATCTTATAATGCCATCTTAGTAGCTATTTCTCCTTGCCGAAAAGTATTAGATTCTTGTATAATAGGTTCAGTATCTATCAGTTTGTGTTAATAGAAACAGGTCATATACATATGTCGATATGCAATTATAGCAGATATTATAGCATTGTTCTAGTTATAACAGAGCTCTAAATTTAATTTTGCGTAAATAAAAGAGAATGAAATCGTACAGATTAAATTACTTCCACAGATTCTATCAATCTGCTGAATTTAAGCAACTTTGCTTTATCATAACACTATTCTTAATGCATAAATGAGATCTACGTTTAAGCTCTTATCACTACTTGATCAATAGCGACGGTATTAACGAAATGATATAGTATAATTACGATAGTCCGTTAACTATTTTAAATTATATTTTTTTAGTATTGTCATGCAATTGTAAGTCACAAATTATAGAAATCTAGTAAGAATTCGGTATAGGACATAATACGTATCTGATAAATGAATTACAAGAGAGTACTTTTCTAAGAATTTAGTAACATTAGTTAAAAGCCATCAACGACGAATCAAAGACCATACCAATTTTTCCGTAAGACTCTACCTACAAATTAATCACCTTGTTTGTCAGATTCTTTTCTTATCTTATATTCTAGATTTACTTGTAGTGATTGAACTAAATAATCAATATTTTATCAAACGGAATTCTTTAATACAGCTAATCGCGATTTTCCATTAGCGAATGCGGTACATGATATAGTATTAATTTGATAAACGTAATTATCCCTTAGATATATGATCGTAGTTCAATAATTACAAGGAATAACATATAAGTCATGAAATTTTTTGTGTAAACCTGACTAAGTCGCCTATTGACCAAATAGAACAGAATTTTCTTATTATCAATGTTATTTTGTGATCTTAAAAGCCTCTGTACTCATTTATAGGCGAATAATATAGCAAATATTAAATAAATATAAACTTCAAAAGTAAACTGAAAAAGAAGCCTCTGAAAAATGATTTTTAATATTGTAGAAAGATAAATTTATGCTTTAGCTCAGTCGCTCAACTTAAGTTTTACGATGTTTACTTGCTCATCATAAAGCATTTATCAGCTAATATCCTATAGAAAGATTATAATTTCGCATTACAGTTATAAGATCTAATCCAAATTTAATCTATAGATTGCCATTTATTTTTAAGTATCTCCAATGCTTGACAGCGACTTAGATTTCTTACCGTAGTGTCTTAATCCCTTGTATGAATTATCTATTTCACTAAGGACTGCAGTATTTGCATCTATCCTTGCGAAGATCAACTTATACTATTTTATATTCTACACGATAGTACAATCATCATTATTAATACTTGAAACAATTACGACATAGCGCATACAGATTTGTTTGAAATTGTAATGTTGATATCCTTAAAGGTACTGCAAAAGTAACAAAGCTAATTTTATTAGATAATATAGTACAAGATTAACGTAACATATCGTAAAGTTACAGTAAATAGCAGAATAAAAACGGAAATTAAACTTGCTTTTCGTCGAAGTTATGCTATAATAATGCTACAGTATGGTACTTTCCGGAAACAGGAAATAGTTTTGACGTCACAATTGATATCATTTAAAAATTGTAACGTTCATACTAGGTCATTACAACGAATATGAAGGACTTACTGGGAAGTAAATTTTGATCTTTCTCGACATCAATGTTACATTCTTGGATTTTTCTTGACTTTTCTTTAATTTCATCTGCCATATGTTTCATTTTTTCTCCCAATTTTTGTAATGAATTCAAAGAATGCCTTGCTAATAGATCGCAAACCTTATAAATATCTCGATCACTACAACCTAAAAGGATATCCAACAAAGCTGCAGAACGTTCAGCTTTTATTTGTTGTCCATTCATAAAATCAATATCTTCAGGCATTAAGATACCCATTCGTAGCAAAAAATGCTTAATATGATCATATGGCTCCGCGCTCTTAAAGTCTTGACGATAATGCCATAACACTTTACGTATATTGTCGCTTAAAGCTGGCAGACTTTGTGAATCTAAAGCTAGAAACGTTCAAATAGACCCATAAGATAAATCTTGATCATGCTTACTATGCTTATAATATTGTAGATGTAATATATTTGGATTTCACCAACAACATGCTTCTTTTTAGCAACTGTGGTAATGTTGAAAACGAGAACATAAAACGTGAAACATAATTTAATCTACATGTATAACAATAGCATTAATAAATCCACAAGGTATATAGCTATAGAAATAAAGGTAATATCTTATCTAAACAGAAAATTTGATGAAATAAAGTACCGCTATTCTGTTAACAGAATGGATGTTTAATTTCTTTGTTACTTCAACAACATAAACTAAAATAATGGAATAGCAACGGAAATTAAACTTATTCTCCCGACAATAAAACGTATCCTATTCAGGACGGCAATTAAAACTTATTTAGTAAACTCACTAACCATTTGTGTAATCTAATTGCTTGCTAGCTGCCTTGGAACGTTTTCTTTTAATTCCAGAAACTGGTGACATTAGCTCTGAATATTCGCGGCTATTATGCATTGAAGGCATATCAGCAACAGTTTCGCAGTCAGACTCATTTTCGTCTTCTTCTATAATACAAGTACATTTGAACTTTATTATATTATCATTACAATCGTAATTGTTATATAAAATTGAAGATGGAAGAATTCCTAAACTAGAACTTTATTTCTGAAAGCAAACGATAAATAATTAATAAAAGCGTCAGTTTTAAGGTTACATCGTATGTTGGACATTACAAGGTTGCTGAAAGATCAGATCAACTGTATGAACTTTAGTTTATCAATAAATGCGACACTATAACTACGAAGAATTATCCAAAAATGATTCATAATTTTTTACCTCGCTCTCGTTTTCGCCGGTCCTCTATCCGACTTTGTGGTAAGTATTGCTCTCCATTAATTTTTCTCATTGCCTGAATTGAACAGAAAGATCTAATTATCAATGTTATTTGTTGATTCTCGGAAGATTTTATACTCATCTATATTTGAAATAATATTGCAAATATGAATCAATCTTAACCTCCGAAACAGACTGAACTAAAAGCTATGAAGAAAAATATTTAAATTTTGGAGTAGAATAAATTTATACTTTACTTTAATAACCCTGTTTACGTTGTACAATATTTATTAATTGCTCATCGTAAAATATTTATAAATCAATATTGCATGCAAAAGCTACTATTTCACATTAAAGTTATAAAATCTTATAACAAATATAATCTATCAATTATCACTTATTATGAGGTATCTAAAATAATGTAAGAGCTACTCTGATTCCTTTACTATCTTAATTCCATCCATGAATTATTTGTTTAATTAAAGACTAAATTATTTATGTCTATCTTTGCAATGATCAACTTATATTATTTAATATTCTAAACGATAGTATAATCATGAACTTTTAATTCTACACATTTAACACTATATCGTATTCAAAAACTGTTTAAAATTATAATATTAATATCTTTTACTATGTAACTAATGGTGCTAAATTTTATTAGATCATCTC
The DNA here is from genome assembly GCF_000150275.1 of Trichoplax adhaerens. Classification (NCBI taxonomy): domain Eukaryota; kingdom Metazoa; phylum Placozoa; class Uniplacotomia; order Trichoplacea; family Trichoplacidae; genus Trichoplax; species Trichoplax adhaerens. Next base: position 706,116 of record NW_002060966.1, read on the forward strand.
ATACTGCTACTATAAAAGTTCCTTGATTCTCTAATCGTATTTCTATTGATGAAATAACGTCATGATTACCAATTGTCATATAGTTAGTTACTTATAGCCAGAGAAAATCGCTTAACAATCTCAATTACTAAACCATTTCACTTGCATTTCCTTTATGAGAGCTGCTATGCCGTTAGAGCGATAATATACCTTGGAATATGTCTTCGCATTATCAGCCGACGATGTTAGAGTATCTTCTTTACCACACGTTGATAGTTTTGATGGATTAGAGAAAGTAACAACTTGATCTGATGATGTTGATTTGATACCTTTACAGGGCGAACGCGACGAAAAGAGTACTATGGAAAGACATACAAATTATAATTAGAAATTGTAGATTGGATTCCTTTCTGTAATATAAAAATTTTGTATTATACCGAATATAGATAGCTTTGCAGTCTGTTTCTACTATACTCAAATATAGTTTGTTATGTTTAGTTATTTATAGCACCTGCAGTCTTCATTGTTTCCTACAATCATTTGCTATTACTTTGTCTGTTTATGGCAAATATCATATCCAATTCTACAATCCTGTTCTCTGCGTGAGTTCTATCTCTTAATTTATAAGTACTGATGATTTATGCCATAGATTCGCCAGTTGAACTAGCCGCAATAGTAGTACTTCCTCACGTTACTTCACGACAGCTCATATGCTGATCTACCGTAACTACCGCATTGTATCTCCGCTATTGTCTACAACACAGTATCCACTTTTATTAAAACCCTTTCCATAATTTCTGAGAATAGCTACCAAATCCGCAGCCGCTGACTCTCCGAACCCTCCATCACACTTTTAAACTATAAAGTGCCAATTAGTTTTAATATCAATCTTGTAATACTGCTCTATAAAGTAAAATTGCAGAAACTTATATATTTCATTTTGAGTTGTAAGGTATTATTTTTGGCTCTATCTGTAGGATCTAGGTAAAAACTGCCTTGATAAAGTATTAGAAATCTGCTAATTGATACAAGCAATTAATTATTAAAGAGTGCCGTATGCGTGCTAACGCTTCTGAAGATACTTCACTGCAGACTTATATACTGCTATATGGCACCTACTTCATTATCATTTGGTGTACAGTTTGCATTAAGTTATCGATTACCTTCTGTAAGACAGTATAATATTGTATTCTAAGTTGATGATATATTTAGTAATGTCTACCGTAGGTGTTGTGTTCAATATGTGATAGATATTCTCGTTAGAGGCTTAAGTATTAAAGATAGCTAGCTTAGTAACTGTAATCCTTTTGAAGAGGAGCGCTACAGTGCTCACACTAGAGCTTCACATGAAAGGTGTAAACTATCCTGTATTTGAGATGCTAATACTAAAGTGTGTAGTAAGTAAGGTGCTAAGACTGTAAACGCGGAAAGGTATATAAGCAAGTAGTTTACTATAGTAAGATAGTTCTTTCTTGTTAATAGAAGACCTCAGCTAATCGATTACGTTGTATCTTCGTAAAGGAGGTTTTGTTCGATAAATCTTAATTTTGTAAAGTTTTGAAGATTCTTGATCTATCAACCTCACACCTTCTAAATTCAAGTATTCTCTAAATAGCTATAAGCTGATCTTGCAACTCTTTCGAGCTATTAATCACATTCATGGAGAAAGTATTTTAAGAAAGAACATATCAAAATCAGTCTTAATCAAGAACTATGGCGCTACTAACTATGATCATCGTAATCGGTGACAAAATTTTCATACTATATGGAGGATTTATTATTGAAACCTTCCGTTAACAGCGTTAGAAAACCAATACACGAAATTACCTGAATCCCAACCTTTCATGTTTGCTAGCTTATGCTTGGTACGGCATTTAGCGTTAGTGCATTTGATTATTCGTGCTGCAACATGACTAGAATAAGCCATTAATTGATCACATTTTAGGCAAGGAAAAAAATATCCGCAGTCAAATTCTTGTCGCTCAGGGTAAACATCCTTCACGATTTTCGATAGCATTGTTTTAAAATAAACATATAATTGATCGTTGCTTAATGCTGAAATTGCTTTCGTTTTAATCTGATAATCTTCTTTCGGTTCGCCTATAATTTCGTAGCAATACTGAATTCTAATATGTGATGCACTCTTTCCAACTATTATAGTATAATTACCATGTTTTGGTAAGTATTTAGCGCTATGATAATATAATTCAACATCCAATTCTGATTGGGATGACAGTAAAAACTGATGAAAGATTTGATCTGTAATATATAGAGGTGAGTGTTTGTCGTAACCTAGATAAAGCCAAGACGATTGAAATCCGCATTTTAATTCGTTGCCTGTTTCTTTCTTACGTAAAGATAATAAATACGGGAGAAAATACTGTTCATATGTACTAGCTTTTATATCCTCCAGATTTCTTGAAGCTTTGTAAATTAAACGATTTTGTTCCATTACTTGTAGCAGAGAATCAATATCTTCTTCCAATAATGCTTCATGACTTATTGCACACTTTACGGAGGCTTTAGTAACGATTCCATAGTCCCTAGCCCATTTGCAATATTCTCTGCTCTTGCTACTGCTGGCAAGACGACGTTGCTTATAATTATCGACCAATGTAGAAATTTTGCGAAAGTTATCGTAAAACCAACTTAATTCTGTAACTATAAGACTATCAGTCTCACTGTATTGACTAAATATTATTTCTCCTATGCCGTGTAAAAATTTTAGAACGTTTATAATCTCACTCTGCTCCATTCTGTTTGTAGCTTTAGTGTAAACTTGTTCTAGTGTCTGAATATATTGCATACCGGTGGAATTCTGCTTATCTAGAGTATGGCTAATATTCCTATCAGATACTAGTATAGGATTATCGAATAATTCCGCCATTATGTACCATTTAAGTTTAATTTTCTGTTTGAAGAACGGAACGTCTAGGATACAATTTTGAATTTTTTCGCATAATTTGTTCCAGCTACTGCTATTGACCGTCTCCTCTAAATCTTTACTCTGATTTCCATCAACTGTATTGATTATTATTTCCGGAGAATAAAAGTGTGATTTATACTGTGGCATTTTCATATCCAACTCATCCATAAATTGACTTCGTCTAGTCCATTGCGCTTCTTCTGTTAATTTATCATCGCTATTAGTGGCAACAAATAGAATGATTGGCAATGGAATTTCGTCCTCTTGACTATCAATGCTAATATATGACTGATTCTCTTTTGTATTCCAATCAATTGCATTAATCAGCCATTCCTGAAATGAAGTCATATAATCATGGCGACCAACACCGTAATCACTACTGACAATTTTATCCAGTTTGACACTGACATCAAAAGGAGCAATGTAAACATTATGCTGAAATTTGAAGGGTTGATAGTAAGCGTGATTGTTAAAATTCCAAATTTTAGCAAACTGATTAGCATGGTAATATTTACGCCTCTGATGGAATTTCTGGAAACATCGCGAGAAAGACGGTGAAGATAAACTTTTAGTAGTTTCATTAAGCAGGCTGATAATATTGTCACTAGCTGTGGTGATTTCGTTATCATTATTATTAACGGGATAGTCTATATCGATTTTGTCATCTATAATTTTATCACTACTCGAAATGGCAATTCTACTTTTATCACTAGACTGATTGTTGCCTATTTCAAGAGCAGCGGAAAAAATTCTTTGTAACTCAGGGTTTGGTGATATATTCCCCTGCTTTTCTATGACTGATAATACTTTATTATCGATGAAAGATTGTCTATCAAAAATAATTTTTTCGTCCGAATTACTTGCTTGTTTTATGGTATCCAAGTTGATTAACACCGTTGTAGCATTAGGAGAACTTTCAGGTTGTTTGGTTAGTAATTTATATATAAAAGATTTGTCTTCATGATTTGGTCCAATAAGCATTATATTTGCAAAGTTATTTGAAAATTCACCACGAACAAGCGCTGTTTCAAAGGCTTCTTTAAATTCTCTTATAGCTGTCCCTGATTTGAAATTTCAATATTAGTCAAGAAATAAACGGTCTATCAAAATCGAAGCCTAAGCAGCTGTCTATTTGAGATTTTTATTTCAATTAGTAGTTTATCTAATTTCATTTGAATAATACTGTATAGCATCGCACGTTATTTGATCAGCTAATCATTTAATTAAGCAAACTATCATTATTAATGATCTTTCTACCGTATTTAAAATTATAACAAGTAGGAATGAAGCTATTTCTATATCAGCTACTTATATGCTGAAGAAATAATTGCTATATCAAATCAACATGTTGCAAGACCCAATAATTATTCCATGAACAAAGTGAAGTGCGATAAATTGACTTTGTACTCACTAGCTATGGTTAAAATAGAGCTTTTGTCCCTAACTTTTACACTAACAGATTTCCTTGCAGTAGTTTTTTGCTCGGATAATTCACTCTCGCTATAATCTATTAATAAGATAATAAAATACTGATTAACTTTCGTCATAAAATTATACAATCTTCATTAAGTAGTATTAATGAGCTGTACTACCTGATGATGATGAAGTTAGCAATAGTCCAGTCACCGCACATTGACGGTATTTGCGTTTTGTCTTTGATGATATAAATATTTTACGACTTGCCATTTGCTGCGAATAGCCTTCATCGTCACTTTCGCTATACGCTCGAATTCTTATACCTAAATTAAATTTCAATATTTCTAGTTAAATCTTTATACTCGTCATATAAATACGGATATTTGACCGGAACTATGAACGGCCAGTTAATAAACATTAGCTATTTTAAATAGTATTCGGAAGTCTCGGTCTCAAATACGTCAGCAAATATCGACAATTATGTCTAATGCATTCGATTAAGCAATACCACTTATTAGTCGTACTATTTTTGCTATTCATAGGTAAAATATCAACTGTAGTATCCTCTATATTAAAACTCTTATTATTTGTTACACTAGTGCTACCTGGCAATTAAAAATTAAGAAAATATTGGTACGTCATTGTTACAGAGTTATACACTTTAGTATCGAGGTAATAGCAGAAACAATTATGTTAGGATAATTTTGTTGATTTACCCCTATATGAAGAGTTTCTGATTTAGTTATGTAATATTTAAATGTAACTCTAGCTTTTATGGTGATACATACAGCCTACTGAAATTATTAGCTTAATTAGGGAATCGAGAATAATCTTCTTACAATTCAAATCACTGTGATTTTAATTTACTTATGGTAGATTGTAGATTATCGTAGAAATGTTCCGTGATAGACGATTTTGTAATCTGACGATTTTTGATTAGTCAATGGATATCTATGTTCGTAAATACTGTTATCTTAATTAGGTAGCAGTAGATAAAATTAGCGTTTGATTCATTATCAGGTTTAAACGTCAATATCACTAACTAGGGTGTCTTTGCGATTGTAAAAGAGTCTATAAATACGATAAATCGTATAATAAAGTGAGTTCTTATGATTAGTGTTTAAGATAAGATACGAGGCGTCTAAGTCTTTTTGTAGTCTGCTAGTATAGGAAAACAGTTCATGAAAGAGTAGATACTGCTCCCTGATATGTGCTTCAGGGAATCGACTGATTGATCGTGCATTACGTTATCTTGTAGCAAAGCTGTTTTGTAACAGTAATGACATTCTTTTGAAATATTTTTTCAATTAAAAGAATAGAAATGAGAGTTTCTAAAAGGATTATATGGAACAAAAATATCCTGCAATTAAGCCAAAAAATATTCGTAAGAAAGTTCGCTTCTTTGACTGTACATAATTCTTATCTCTAATGATGCGGAATATACCACGTTTCATTTAATAATCGTCATCAATTTGAGCTACAGAAATTACTGCTAACTCTAGCAAACAAAGTATTCTATTATAGAATTAAAGGCTATTTAATTACCTTTATATATTAATAATCTAGACATCATAAACAAGAGAATTTGAATTATTTCTGCTCGTATTACAATCTATAAGACTTGATATTCATTTGAAAATTCTCATCTTATGTTTCTACTTGATGGAAAATCTAGATACTTACTACATCAGTATGGTTTAAACGTAAACTCTGTTACTAATATAAATATAAATATTTTAATACGTAATTTTACTGTCACAATATATTTGAAAGCAATTATTAGTGCTGTAATCTATTGCTACAGCTACCCTTACGGTACATGAAGCAGCACAGTACTTGTAATAAATTTTACTTTAACCTGTAAGATTAATTCCTCAGCCTATGGTACAGCAACTAGAATCTTTAGGTTAATGCACTAACGAATGGCTCGATATAACGTAACTCTCATACTTTTTATTGTTCATTATCCAAGTTATGCAATCTATCAGTCGTTATAAATATATTTGTTACGCTATCAGTATTTCTTTGAAAACAATGATATAACACATTTGTAAGCAATTATCAGAGCTGAAATCTATTGCTACAAGTACCCTTGCGACATATAAAACAACACAATACTTATAGAAATTTTGTAGTATAGTCAAACACAGCTTATTACTCGTGCATAAACTAACATACAAAATCGAGTGCGAAAAATTATTTGGTTTATCTTCTTAATACAACTATTTTGTACCTGGGTGATCGCTTGAATTATCAGACAGTATCCTGACATTTGTCTCCCCATCGTTACCTTCATTACTACTTAATGGTTCCTCTATGAATTTAGCTATCTTATCAATTTCGTCCTTCAACCACTGAAAGTCTTCTATATCTTGTTCATTGCAACTATTTCCATTATTTCCATTATTTTCGCGATTTATCAATGAATATGGACGGCCTGAAAGTAATTTATATATCTTGCGTAGTTTATGATAAGCTGTCTTCATTTCTTTATATGGCTTTTGTTTCTTTATATCTACTAAGCAGCTTCTATCTAATGCTAGAATGCTATCGCTACTGCGTATATATTTTTCCCATCTAGTCTCACTATAATAGGATCTCACAAAATCGATTTTATGCTTATCGCAGATTTCTTTCCGAAATTTTAAACTTTCCATGTACTCTTTTTTAGAGGCGTCTAACATATTAAGACTCTTATATAATTTTGCAATTTCATCTCGAATATCTGCAATCAACAGGCGGCGATGGTTTGATATTCCATTTAGAATTTCCTTGGATTTTATTAAATTTTCCTTTGCTGTTTTGAATCTGGATTTTTCTAAGTGTGCTTTTCCGATCCCATAGAAAGCTTTACTCAATTCAACTTTATTTCTATACGTATCTTCTGGGACATTAACAACCCTGTTGTAAAAGAGCGTTGACACTTTAAAAGAATTATAATCACTTTCCCTGTCTTTCTTACGCTTGACTTTTCTCATTCTGAGAGATATTTCACCCAAAATGTTATTAATTTTTGCCCAAAATTGATAATCGTTGTATTCTTCATAATCCTTATTTTTTTTTATTACTATTTTGAACCAGCTATTAGCTTCTTTTAATTTATCTATAGCAAAGTAAGCTTTTCCTAAATATTCCGCTGAATCTATTATGTGCCAACTATTATCTTTAAAGTTTTTCTTCTTGATTCTATATGACCGCCGAAAGCAATCTATAGCTCGAAGATAATCACCCTGCATATAAAATAGATTGCCAATGGTATCATTAAGTAAAGCCAACTTGACAGTCATTTTTATATCCGACGGCAATGAAGATTTTAATTTATCCAAAAGTGTCTTAGATAAATTTGAAGGTGTTGAGTTTACAGTTGTTTCCTCAAAAATTTTTTGTATGCTTCGTAGTACTGTTATTGACTTCTTGACATTTTGAGGTTTACAGTTTTCAGTCGTTTTCTCAGTTTTCTCGTTTTCAATCATTTTCTCAATGCTGTTTTGCATGCTTCTTGATTGTTCTCTTACAGACTTCAGAATAACAGATCGAGCCATGTCATATTTATATTGTAACATATAAACACTTGCTTTACCACCTTGAACCAAAGTTAGTAAATTATTGGGTTCATTCGAATTTAAATTTCGAATAGCAACTTCAAAATTACGTAAAGCTTCATCATACTCTCCATTTTTGATACTTACATTGCCCATTATATACTGAGCTTCAGCAAGTAAAGAATTTAGAAATTTTTCTTTGAAATGTGACTTTTTTGCCTCAAAGTCTTTCTTAACTTTATCAAGTTGATGAAGCTGAAATTTAGACTTCATTAAACCAATCCAACTTCTACAAGTAAATCTGGTATAATCTTTATCATCAATGCACTCCAACTGCTCCGCATCCTTGTTCGTCTCATTATAACACTTTATTGCATTGTAATAGCTTCCATTATCGTAGTAATCGTCTGCTTGATCAAGTGTAGATATTAATTTTTCATTTAATGGTTTATTATCCATGTTTACTAAATTTTCTCAAGGCAGTATGTCTTTTTCATGCATCAGGTAGTAAAAATGTGATTACGCGTATAATTAACTATACGACAATATCTAACGTACTACTAAAATAAAATATGCCTGGATTGAAATCATTATAACCGCTCCCAATTTGCCTTTACAGCTATAATAACTTTGTGCATTGATGATCATGATATGGCGACGAATGCAACTGCATGAGTATTAAAAATAGTCACAGTCTGTAAAACTTGAAATTTAGAAAAACAACCGTCAATTATTCACTTTGAATTTAAATTATAGCCTTTGCTGCTTAGTAACGTAACTCGGAAATTCCCGCCATTGGCTCTCCTTTGTTAAGATGGCGAAACTAATTCTAGTTGCCCCACCTACTGATTAATTTCCATCGCTTATATATATGGCAAATACTAACATAAAAGGTTATTTCACGATACGTCTACAAACGCTCCTGTCAATTTACCGATTATTTGTTTATTTTATTGATATTAGACACTTATTTCAACTCCTTCACAACAATAAAGTCCTAAAAAAGCCTTAATGGATATAAGCCTGGCAGTATACTTCGTTAGTATGTCTCATCATAGGAATAGCGTGATAAACAAAGACATACAAAATTTAAAATTCATGGCTATCGAGCATAGAAAGCACCAGAAACTCACGACATACCCATACTGTGGGAAACCAAAATGGATATAACAGTTTTTGTCATAATATAAACGCATTTTCCTATTGCGTATCTGAAAACCAGCTAATCATTCAACGTAATTTACTGTTCTTATTTTTTAAAGTGACTATAATCTTATTTAAATTTGTTATTATATCATTGTGTATGCAGGACAGAACTACCTACCGTATGAATTCATCGACCCATAATCATCTCTTATTTAGTAAGGGTAAAAAACCCATTATTCACAGCTTGTGAAAAAATGCCTAATTTACAACTAACAGTTACCAAACTTATCACTTTCTATGTATTTTCTATAGTAAAGTAACAATAAATTCAAACTAAAAGCTATAAAAAACTCCGTTTCAGTCCTTTACTACAAAAAAGTCTGCGAATGCGCGATCGCGAGCTACCCTAATAAATTCACTAGAGTTCAGCTCAATCTATTCAACTTGTCCAATTCGTATAAGAATATAAAAAATCTGTTTCATAATTGCGTAAAACTGATTTTAAAATGATAGCGCTTTGTATGACTTCTGGATCTAATAATTACCATTAATCAAGGTCTATGTCAACTCCATTTAAATAGACAATTGAGTGCCCAGTACCAAGCAAAGTAACACTGTTTACTAGTGAATTTATTCTTTACCTTTGTATTACATATGTTAGTAAGGTAGATAACTAATACATATTTAAAGTTGTTAGTATGTGTTAAGCATCTATTATATAATATATGTTCTATCATACCTACATAACATAGTTTTCACGTTTGCTGTTACACATGTGCACGCGTTTTATGTTCGCCTAAAATGTAATTTCACCCAGATAACTTTTGGATAAACATACCTCATTTGTTACTATTTAATGAGATGTTTATTATTAATAGAACAATTTTTTTAATTTAAAGTTTTGTAGCTCGTTTGAGTAGTTCTTTAGAACTGGTATAATTTTACATTAATCCTTCCCTTACATTCTATCTCCATTCTGTACTCATACGATCTTACCTTAAGATGACGTACATTGATTTTTGCTTACTGATTTATATTAAGGCAAGTAGTACAACACTTTGGATTATGGAGTTTCTCTTGCAACTGCGATGAGGCGAATAATATTGCCTTAGGCAGAAGAAAAATTCTTGCTTAGGTAAGACTAATGATGCCTCCCATTTTGATTTGGCTGGCGCAACAGGATAACATGCATTAAAGTTAGGGTTAGGGTTTACAGTAATATGAAAATTTATTTTTGTGACTATAGGTATGCTGGTTCGAATAGTAGGTTATCACTTTACATGGTATGTGTAACCTACGCACTTGTATAAAGCAGACATCAAGGTAAAAATTTTCACACTACTTCAATAGTAAGTCATACTTTAGGAGCAACATCAAACACATTAACTCAAATTTAGTTCGATAATGTTATAAATTCAATAAGCATAATGAGGAGGTTTATAGAAAGCATTGGTAATCGCTTTGATCAACATATAGTCTTCCATCATTGGAAGATAGGCACTAACTACAGCTGATTTTACCGTTTTAGCAACGAAGATTTGAAACATATCTCGGATGTATCCCGTTACTGTTGCGTTAATTAATTTTATACCTAGGGATTATATTATGACAACCACTTAGGAAGCGCTACATGAGATCATCATCACATTCAATCAATGTCAAAAAATGTTATGAGTAACAACTGTAGGGATGAGTAATTTATAATGTTATACATTTTTATTCAGTCCTGGTAATATAAATTACTGTCCAATTAATTCATAACGATGAAGGTGTGCGTATGACATACCATTACTAAAAGTATATAAAAGATTTTAATGTCAGTCAAATCGCCTAAAAAAAATCCCCTAAAATAATGCGATGCTGATAGTTACTGTAGTTATGCTTGGGCTACTACACTTATTTATAAGTGCATAAGGCTGTAAGCCGTATAAAAATGATGGCTATATTAATAAACAAACTGGAATTATTAACTGTGAGTAATATTAATATCAAACAGTTTGGTTATCTTTTATTGGCATCACATTTAGTTGACTGTGACTTATCTCGTATATATATCTTGCAGTCAGTCATTGAAAAGAAATACATCAGGGTGGCATTTAGAGGAGCTTTCAATGTTACAGAGTACAAAGTATCATTGATACCCTTTATACGGGCAAAAGCACATGCAATGAAGATATGTGCTCTTATTCTGCATATATTCCACAGCAAAGTATACAATCTCATTTATTTGCATAAAATTGCAAAGATCTAAGTCATCTTCGCATCATCTAAAGGTGCATGGTAATATTTTTAAAATATAATATGCTAAATAGATCGTCGTAAGTTGATGTTAAAACATTATGTAAGTGTCAGATAGAGTACAGAAATATAAGTTACTAGATAGTGCATTCATTAATTATTATTGTGAGTATATGGAGATAGCAAGCGTTAGGGAAAGCATGAATGTGAAGTAAATTTCACTTCATTCTGTGATACTTTCTTGAATCTATCAAAGCATGTATCACTAGCAATAAAAATAAATAAGCGTAGTCAGAAGCTCCTCATTGAATAATTTGTTCATTTAATTAAAACAACTAACGATTTAAGATAAAAATTTCAACCATTCTGTTGCATCTATATGTTTCTATACAGCTATCTGGGTTTGCGTTAATATTTCAGCCTATGGTACAACAATTATATTTCCTGCAGATTTATTCATTCCATTCGATGTACGCGTGTTACAATTTGTAGCCTCATGTTCTGATATCATAGCATAAGGAATGTAGCTCGTGCAGTAGAAATCATATACAATTATTGAATGGGCTCTTCAATTTTTTAAATCAGACACGAAGGAAGAATTTGTCATTTCACTAAAGTAGATTTCCTAATATAACCCAGAGCAACTAATTACTGTATACTGAGTATAGTAGAAGAAATTGACTACAGTAACAGATGTGAATATGATATCTTTAGAACTATCAAATACGGCTACAGTCTATAATTTCACTTACTAGCACTAAAGTACTATCGAATGGTTTTAATAAAGGCTATTACCGCTAATGAAAATTCTGCAGGCCTATTTGGGAGGATCTATCATTAATATTGTAAGCTATTACTGAACTTCCTCGATTTCGATCTCATCTGAACCCCTATTGTTGTCTCGAACCAACCTAATAATTGGAGGACCTAACATATTAATCGTTAATATATTCATTCAAGGCAGAACTACAGTATATGGTCCAATTGTTGCCATTTACAAAGATAGGTTTTGAATATATCCTATTTACCCTTGACATCATGCACGCAATTTCTTTTTTAAAATCAAAACTAGAACTTTGATTCATTTATATAGAATCGTCGCTTTTTTTACTTGATCCTCGGTCTCTGGTATATTTCCTGCTGAGTTTCTTGCTACACAATATTCAGATAATCGATTCATCCTGCATACTACAAAAGAAGATGATTAATGATTCGATGCATGCGCATGCCTAGGATAAAATGATCTTTTCTGCCTAGAGGCTAAATATAAAAATTGATTTTCGATATATTCTAAGCAAATATCAAGTATGTTTTAGTGCTACTTTTGCTATTAATCACCATGCTCATTAATACAGTCCACGTATGCTCCAAGGACTCGAATATATTACATAGTGTGAATTACTACAGCAATCTTATTAAAGAGAACAGAGTCAAACTGGATCGATTAATTAGAAATAATTCTAGTTGAATTAACTAAAGAAATCAAATCAGATTATAATTTTGTGAAATATACTCGTAGTTATTCCGTAACATCAAGTGTAGAGTTGTATAAAAGATGACCAATAACTAATACTATAAATACTTTCAGAATCAATGCTTATTTCAAGTGAAGAAAATTTCTAATCATATCTGTTTGACATTAATAATTTTTGAAATTAGAATAGTACAACGGAAAAGTTATCCAGATAACAATAAATATCCTGAAGATACCGATTTTAGCGAAGGCTTCTTTCAAATTATTAAAATGATAAAGAAGAATTAAAAGACTCCTTATAAGCGATCATTACGGCTACTTTTGTTCAAGAAGTATACTAAATTATACAACAATGCCTATAACTCATCAACCTCCCAATCATTCTAATCGAAGTAGTCCACAAGATGAAGATCACCAAAATCAAATACAACCGATTGTGTGGAAATCGATTTCATCATGGCATGTGGTACCTCCGAGCTGTCCTCCAGGCTTAGAATACTTATCCCTTATTGATAGAGTCTACATTGTCCATAATGGCTATAAGAGTAATAGTAAGTTTAGAATCTTGAACCTGATATTACAATTGTTACGATTCGAGATCAAATTCTAAACTATCAACCATTACAGTACCATTCGCAGTCCAATAAGTCTTCTTTTTAAATAATTATATGTACAAAAATGATCTTGCACAACTTCAAGCGAATGGATGATAGCCTTTAGCAGTGTATGGCCAGACTGGCCACCAGAACTCCTAATTTGCCTGCATTAATGTTATATCATGACTGCATAGTATCATACAACAATAATTACTGTCATAGCATTATAGTGGAGACTACCAGTAAAAAATTGACTAATTACTAACAGTAGCTGATTATTGCCCACTAAAGTCACTGTGTGTATAAGTGTAATAATATAGAGTATAAGATATCATTAAAGTTTTACTGTATGGAGTATTAAAAGTTGTACGTATAAAAGCATAATTGTAGTTGAAAAAGTTGAAAAAGTACTAACTGATAGATGAACAAATACATTATCCTTTGTTAGCTTCTAAAATACGGCATGAACTATTCTAACTAATAACTTACGAGACTCCTATGATGATGAAGTGATAAAATTAATACTATATCATATCTATCAACGATACAATGATTTACTTCGAATGATGTCGATGATCTGGTACACATATTGATCCTAATGTTAATGTGCTATACTTTTATAGAAGATTTTTCCAATGACCATTACAGTTATCACATCAAAGGAAATGATGGGCAAATAATTCTAGGAGCTTGTGGAGGTAACCTGATCGCCAAGCAAATAATTAATCTTTCTATAAGCATTACAAAGAGTGTCGTAATATCTAGCGTACAATAAGTTACGACTAAGCAATATCTGCATTGGATAATTTATGTATAAACTTCATGTGTGAGCTTTCCATAGCAAATTTCTATATTACTTATTAGCTACCTGTGAATGTTGTTTGTATCTTACCTGCACTATATGTATTATTAACCTTAATGAATGAATTAACTTCAATTGAATATGGACTTCGATTTTATCTTTAATGAAATTGAAATTGTCAGTAAGAGATAGTGTGGGTAACAAGTCACAACTCAGCTGCTATCAAGAATTAATGCTAAGCGATTGCGATGAAAAGCAAATCGTTCACTTATCGCAAATAGGATATAAGCCTAATGTATTTTGCTGGCTATTCGGTTGGAAGAGCTATAAATTCAACGTGTTTTGCCCACCAGGCACAAGCATTGGTAGCTTTCAAAAGTAAGTTAATATGAGTAAGAAAAATTTATAAATTTAGTGATAATTAACATGCCTACCTCATTTAATTCACAACATGTATGGATTAAGGATTATTTAATATTTAGAAAATTTGTAAATTCACGTTAAGATCATATTTCGATTGCTGAAATTAATTTACTTCGATCTCATATTGAGTATTTAAAGTTGAAAATAGCTTAATATTACCACAAAATTCTACTGAACTACTAGGCGAATAATTGCATTTGATGCTCCAAGTTAGATATTAAGATTTCAGAATTTTCTTATTTTTTCTCTGAAATCAACTGAAATATTTAGAAATAATGAAAAAAGTCAAGATTATTGTATTTATGATACCAAAGAAAATGCAAGAATATATATAATGGAATCTAGTATTGATCTTCAACAAGCTCAAGTATCAAGGCGAGACAGAAATCATCTACTGAGCTTCTACGAGGTGTTACAATCTCTCTTGAAAATATAGTAATTATTATCGCATCGTCCTTGCTACTCAAATTGATACGATATATTCCAATACAGAATCATGGACTAGTACTAAATTCCTCAATGATTGCACATCGTCGTATTTAGGTTTCAAATTAACCAATGCGCATTCTATCTCCTCGCATATTTGATGATTATTTTAGATCAAAAGAAATCTCTATGGTCAACGTATTGGTACCTTAACGAGATCTATCAATGTCACCACCAGTAGGGCTACAATAGAAATTTCCTGTAAGTTCAATGCAATTTTATTATTGATATACAATTGATTGAAGGATTATCAGATTTAAGGACTCGGCAAATTTTTAATAATAATATTTAGCATTTATGCATATCTATGCAAGAATTAATTCTAACTTAACTTTTATTAATTAAATTTAATTAAATATAGTTCCCAACGAAATGGATGTTCATCTGAAAGCGATTATACTTGGCTTAGCTATCGTTGTACCAATATAACTGAAACTCATAGTAATCAATCTTTTTTTTCACAAAATTTCAGTCGCGTATCTACTGGCTATATGACTATAAAGAATAAGAGAAATATCACAAAATTTTTAATTGATTTCGGAACACAGCATAATGTAAAATTATACGTTTGGTGTCATTTATGATATCTTGCTGATCTTCAACTACACCAACTAATACATCTATCTGATCAGAAAAATAATCTAACATGTTTACTACACTGTCATGAAAATAGCATATCATGGACTTCTTGAACTAGTAAAGCAACTATCCTACAGCATTGACGAATCATTTAAATATCATCGTAAGCTAGATTTTCGACAAAAGAGCAGTTCAAAAAATTAAATGACCGTTGTAAATATTCCAATTTCGTATCAGAAAAGCAATTAAAAATTAATTAAGCTGAAGTTATCCATGTCAGTAACAGTTCAATAGGTTCCTTTATTTCTATCATTAGCCACATTACTCACACAGTAAAGATAGTCTTTCCCTTCCAAAAGGGAAAGTTGCTTTATGAAATACCAAAGCATTTATCCAAAAGTTCGAATAAATACTCTATCAATGTCATAATTTTATTGAGATTATATTCATTCGATTCTAGTCAGTCACTCATCAGGGTTTCAGGTAGTAGTGGCCAGTTATCGGCAGTCATAAGTAATTATAATTGCTTGAGAAGTCTAAGCACCATCGTTAGCGCTGTTTGATTTTGTTATGTTCAGTAGTGAGATTCATCGTGATCTACATTGTCTCAGTTAGATCGTAAGGTCAAATAATATTCAATGTCGTTTTGGATCATTACTTGGTCCAATATAAAGAGTAACCTAGGACTAACAGATATCGGTCAGGTATTGATTACTTGTGTCGAAGTAGTCCAATTAGTACATTAGTCGGGGTACCTCGAGAATTTCCTGCATCTGCGGATGAATTAGTTCTCATACAATACCTTAAATATACTGAACGGTAACAGGTATATCAATTATATTCACAAAGTAAACAACAATCAATAAATTTTAAGCCAAATTAATATCATGCGAAACTTACTAATTTAATTACCATATTATAAGCGCAGAGATTTCGCTTACTTAACGAATTCTTACATATAAAATCAGAATTATGCTTTTGTGCTATTGCAACAGGAAAAATTTAATACATACGAGTAAGTACAGAAGCATGATTAAGTTACCACATTGCGGTTGAAATAATAATAATAATACCATGTAATTCCAATAAGTTAGTAAGAAATCCAAATATGGCAACCAGAAGAACAGCACTATGTAAAGTACAAGATTTTTAGAAGTGCTAGTGTTTCATGAAGTATTTATGATTTCTCAGCATTGTTTAAAATTTCGCATTAGTCTCGCAAAAAAGCATTATTGATCGTACTACTTCATATATAACGGCTTGACCAAAAGAGCAGTATCTTTTATCTAATAAAGCTACATTTGAAATGTGTTCAATTTATTTTGTTGAATCATTTATTGTGTCGTAGACTAATTTGAACAAAAACACTTTCTACGAGTATTATTAAACAGTAGGAAAGATCGATACGATTAAATTATTTACATCATCAAGCTGTTAAATAGGTAGACTATCTTCTACTCGTATAATAGGCCTTATAGAAGTTAATTTAATAAGTAGTGGTAGCTGTGATTAGACATAATATATGCATTGTGAATTATGGAACATCAAGAAAATGAAATTTGAAGACATGGCTTAGTAATCTTATTTATATTATATAAAGCCAGCCAAAGAGAGTGATAACTCAGAGATCTTGCTATTCATAATTTTCTGAAGTACAAATCTAATCGTTCTAGCATAATTCAAGTAAATTAAAATTGAAATAGTTTGAACTACTCCAATAGCTCAAAAACTTTTATGTTTAGAACTTAAAGTAGACTAATAAAAAGCATTATTCACCGCGCTCCTTAAGATCAAGCAATGGGGCAAAGAGTAGACTTTTTTTATCTAATGATGCTTTATTTAACATGATTTAAACTTATTCTTGCAATGTTGTTCATTGTACCGTTTATGAATTTGAAACAAAGATAGCCTCTAATATTAATATTGTATAGATCAATGTACTTGAATTTATTAATATTATGTGTTAACTCTAATATCTGCAACCCTTTAAGCTTCAATAAAGGCTGGCTATCTTTTACTCCGGTAGCGCACCATATTGCAGCTAATTCATTAAATATTCGTAACTCTGATTAGATGTTACTTATAGAACTTAAAGAAATGAAATCTTAAGACATATCCTTACTTATGTTATATATAGTTATTATAAGCCAAACGTACAAATGAAAACTCAGAGATCTTCAAGCAGATGACCATGAAATAGCACACTTATAAATCATTCTGTTAGGCACATAATGTCCCCAATCGGTAATAATAATATTGGGCATACTCAAATGCCTTGTACACTGTATGCTATGAAATCATCTAGCCTTCATCAATATCAATCCATCATTTCGCTTCTGAAAACGATTGTGCTTATTAAAGAAATACAAATTAGCCAATCTCCTCCTAGTATTTTGATCAAATTGCATACATAAGAATGAATTAATAATAGTAGCAATAGCTATAGTTCCAAATGCAGCATAAATAAAAATGAAATAGGTAAAATTTTTCTCACCCACTTCCTGAGCTGACTTTTGCGTTATAACCAAAGCAAAAGAGGCTGCAAGAAATGACCAAGGCGTTCAAATATAGCGTACAGTAATAATATTTAGCATTTTTATAAACTTAATTCTTCACAAATGCTGTTCTTTCTGTAGGCCAGACCCAATAGTTTCAGGTCTAATATAGGATTTCAACTATGCAGTAATTTTCCAATAGTATGTGAAAATAGTTGATGTAGGCAGTAAGTATGATATTAATACAAACAGAATCAAAAATAAAGTCAAAAATTTCAAATTGCCCTAAATGACAACAATACTCCAGTGTAATCACGATGTTAACAATATAGCAGCTTATTCATACTGTAATCATTTTGCTCTAAAGAATTCGTAACTAAATGATAACAATTAGCAATTAGGCACCTTGTCGACTACATCATACAGAATAGCACTTGAATATATTCCAAAATATAAGCCACAAGCGAGCTATTCTTTAGTAAAATCACGTATAAAGTATTGTAACTATTTTTTACATTCATAATAAATCTATTTCAATTGGTACAATCGACAAATTATACCGACATTTATATTTCAATCTTGATACAGTAAACTTGACTACCGTAATTTCACTGATTTTGAACATTGCTGATACGTGATAATATATCCTGCAATACAAGCAAGCATATAACCATTTCATGATCTGAATATAGTAAATCCACACTTTATTAGTGCGCTATATTGTAACATTTATAAATACTTTTATTTATCGTCCGGTCTTCGAAATAATATTAAAATTGAAGCCTAGCATGGAAAATTTTTGTCAGTAATGTAATATCATCACAGTAATTGGATCACAAAATTTCCAGGAGTAATGACCTTCAAGATTATAAGGGAAGATTTCTACGCAACAAGGAAAAATTTTGTTAATTAAAGTACTTCTAAATTATAATATGACCCACTACATAGCCTGAGATTAAAACTATTGCAAAAGGCTATATCTAAACTCTTTCAGTATCGAGAAACTATCACTTATAGATATGCACATATACTCGTAAAGTAACGCACTTCTTGAGTACCTAAATCATCAATAACCTGTTACGTTATTCAGCGGTCTCGTAACAACAGCGTTTCAAGTAGAAATCCTTGTACAAATTTAGTGACCTTTTCCTAATATTTTGATCGAATTTGAATGTATAGGAAAGGATTCACAATAGCACTAATAGCTATATCGCTGAAATATACATAAGCCATAGAAAAATTGATATAATTTGTTTGGCATATTTCTTAAGATATCTATAAGTTATAGCTATACCAGAGTATGTTGTATGCAATCGCCAATAAGTTAAAATATAACGCGCCGCAATAATTATATAATTTTTCGCCTATTTTTAAACTTCTTTTGACATAAATATTGATCTTCTTGCTGATGTATCTGAATATTTCCAGGTCTTATATAGCATTTCAAGTATGTAATAATTTTGCAATAACTAACAACGATCGATGATGGCAGTGTCTATATAATTATTATAAATACCATGTTTAAGTATAAATCAAAATTTGCTGCCTCTCCATGAACATCACAAAACGTTATTTCATCTTGATAGACTCCAGCATAAATAGGTATTGGCAAAGAAGCTAAAGAAAAGACCACAAATGTTAAGGCTTACGATTTATTCGATACCATATGCATGATGTTATGATACATATTGTTTTAGTACACGTGTCTCATACATTTTCAGGAGTAGTTATATGACTATCTGTGATTAGGTTTATTTCGGTTCGTATCGATACACTTATGAATCATATGAATCTCGTAGAGGACGAGAAGAAAGATAAGTTTACATGTGCTAGTGGAACAGCAACGAGTGTAACAGTCCCTCTTTCTCGTTTTTAGTGATAACAATAAATATACTTACTAGAAGAATAATAGTCACATGAAATTTATTTGAATGATAAAATAATGAAGTAGATTTAGCAGTTGTGAAGTAGCGATTAATATCGATTTGATTCACGGCAACGATTGAAATTCAAAATAGATTTACTGTTTTATGATACATTTGAAGACTTACAAACATGATTTCTAGCACGAAAATCTAAGTTGGGTATCTACATTAACATGCAATCGGCTGCAACAGTGAACGTACAGACTAGATCAGATAAAATGGATACTCAAAATATGCAATAAGTTGGTATTCGATGGAAAGGAATCTAGAAGTAAAATAAGTAATATCACTGAGTTCACTAAATATCCAAATATTGACGTAGGAAAAACAGCACTATTTGTATTTTTATGCCAAAAATATTTCGCCCGAACTTCTCCAACTTGTAACAATAATTATGAACTACTGAAGAGCTATATGCTGTACTATGCTCCATCACAAGGTATAGCGCACTGTACCTACCATTCTTTACAGTTCTAATTGGTTCATAAAACACGGTATCATATCATAGCCTCTACAAAAACTACTATGGCTTTGGTATCGTATTAACGGCATCGAGAATGAATATTTCTGTCCACAAAATTGCTTTCAAACATAGCTTATAATATGGTTCATTCAAATTCAGGGTCCTATATATAAATTTTTAATGCTAACTAAGTACTGTTTGATTGTAAATGAAAATTTTGAAAATAAAACATTCGCATCGATGTAAGAGTTGGACCAAAAAAAGCAATGGAATCCGTAAAGAAAAGTACATCAATTTAATTTAGAGCTGACTGGGCTTCTGCAAGAAATTTACAACACTTAAATGACCCACTCCGCAACCTATTAAAAAGCACTATGTATCATATAAACAGGATAATAAAGCTTACAAAATTGAGAGTACCATCTATGGATATTTAGTAAGATGAGCTATACTTGGAGGTTTTAACAGCTTTTAGAAAGGGTTCTGGATCTTCAATTTTTTTGTTGCACTGTCGCTGACCACTACCTCGTAATACAGTGGATAGATATTGGTTTTTCTGAAATAAGATAATCTTCTATAGAACATTACGTAGTAATGCTTGAAGTTTTAGCATACTCTCAACGACGTGAATCTCATGATAAATATAGCAGAAATGGCCGAAAAGTATGTATGAATATGTTGTCTACGGGAATTAAAGTAGAAGCTACCAGAGTATCACTGTTTTCAAGATGCTTTCAAAGCTGCTGCACGATAATGTTTCATCCTATTAGGATTTTATCCGTGTAAACGCTAAAATAATTGGAGCCTTATCTATGTTACCCCATTTATTAAAATCAAAGATGTTGATTACTCTACTCTAAATCTTTTTTTAGCAGTCGCTAGTTCTTAATTATTTATATGCATATTTAAGTGTTATAATTATGCTAGAGATCGTAATAATACTACATTAATCGTACGATTTTGTCATATCTGAGAAGTAAAATAGAGGAATGTACAAAAATGCAAAGGACGTTCCCTTTCGTTAGTTCAAATCATATGCCAGTAACTATTGGATAAAGCTGATTAGTCGTTCCAACTCTAAGGGACGAACTAAATATCTATACAGAATCTGGAAACTCTGCATGTACGTTGTTACTAAATTAGTGCGCAAAGTTATTCAATATGTCTATGATTATTTTATATTTCGAACTAAAACACGTGCCTATTATTTATTTAGTGATTCAATCCTATGTCAATGTCGTTAAGAGTAAATTTTACAACGACGCAATTTACAACTCAATTCTTAGCAATAGCAATATTGTAACTAAAATAATCAACGTTTATCTTTCCTTTAATAATTGACTATTAAATTCATGCTTAACAGCCTTTATTTATTTAATCAATCAACATATGTCTTGCATACGCCTCTTGTAATTTTAAGTTCATATCAAGCCAAAAAATGTTATTAGAAATGCTTTCTTAGGACGTTCAAGCAAAGAAAATATTAGCAATGAACGTGGCTAGAAAGGAATTCAAAATTGTGACGGCTTCCTTCGCCGATATGGAATGGATTATGAAGATGAGAGCGATTCGAGGTCGCAATCCTGGACAAAACGATGCAATAACTTATCAATTAGCTGATCCAACAGGTTTCTATGTCGGGTTGCTAAATGGAGAAACTATCGGCTGTGTATCGGGAATGAAGTATGAAAATTCTATTTTCTGGGGAAATCAAATGGTATTAAAAGAGCATCGCGGTAAAGGCTATGGAAAGAAGCTATTTCAGCATGTGTATAATTACGTCAAGGATTTCAAAACTTCAGGATATGATACACTGACTTGTGATGCAGATATTTATGCACACCTTGGTTTTAAAGCCTTCCATCATACTACGCGATATGTTGGAATAGTTGACAAACTGCAAACTCATTGCCGTAATATCGTTGATGCCAAGAAAGTCCCATTTGAGAAACTTTTAGAGTACGATGCACGTCACTCTCCCGATCGCCGAAAATACTTTCTTGCTGCGTGTCTAAATGTAGGAACAGATCGTGCTTTTGTCTATTTGGATAGTAACAGAGATATTCAAGGATTTGGTGCCATTCGTAAAGCTGTTGATGGTTATAAAATTGCACCTTTATATGCACAAAGTATGGATATAGCTGAACGTTTAATTTACGGTTTGACAGCAACGTTCGAAAATTGTAAGGTAATGATAGATATACCAACGCCTAACGAAAGTGCTATGAAACTTATCGAAAAATTACAATTACAAGCAACGTTGAATACTGTAAGAATGTATCTCAATCGGCCCTTCACATACGATGTGAACTCTGTTTATGCAGTCTCTTCGTTGGAAATTGGATGAATTTTATTTATAGCCTTAGATTCTTTCGAAACGCTATATTCTGATGGTAAGTGAAAGGTCATCCATACTTTATGCAAACCTGTGGCTGACATTTTGTATATTTAAAATATATTATTGACTTCTGTGATGTTTTGTCTACCCAATAATATAGGGTTCATTAATCTATTATCAATAAAGTGATATCCAGATGTACTATGAAATGATTAAGCCCAATAGTGCTGTCGACATTATTCGCCTGTAGTGAAGCTGTAAGACAAGCTATTGTTATCAACATGATATGTAGAAGTGAATTAGACATAACTGAAAAATAATACCAAAATCTAGGGTAGTTAACAATAATAGGTATATATAAGTAATATTTGGAATAATTCAAGTATGGTGATTTGAGCTTCGTAGAATATGATGCTAATCATACAATTTTATTCTTATACTTGGTTCTGTATGTTTTGAATTATGTTTTTCGCAATTATCATGTTGTAAACAAGTTAGATAACATATTAACAGTTACGCTTTCTGTCATTGTTGCTCTTAGTCCTTCTTTTCTAAGATCTGCTGTTGCAGGAAGTGTTCCTGGTCAGTCAGAGCTTGTTGCACTATTATCTATGTAGTATCTCAATCGATAGAGAACCAATAATAAAATCTGCTATTCTAAAATTACTTGTGTAAACTACACTTTAATTACAATAAGTAGAATAGGTTGTATTACATCGTCATATACAATGTTGATTAATGTAAAAATAAATACTGTTAATGAAATAGTAAGATATACGCAATCGATTCAGTTTTTGCCCTGAAACAAGCTAATACTCGTAAATATGAAATTATAAACTCTAATAAGCAAAGCATCATTTTTTTATTTGTCTCTGCTATATAGCAATGAATATCAGAAATTTAGATAATATAGAGTATTAAGGGAAATCTACCTCTATACTCGATATTTTTCTAATCCGCAGTGATTGCGAGATCTTTAACTGAAATATCTGCTTTGAGTATTCTAATAAAGACTGCCTTTAAAAGCACAATGAAATTACAAATTTTCCTATCAATCGACGTCGCAAATCTCGCTAATATACAAGATTAACAAATTTGTAAATCTGCCTCTAATTTAATATCCGTGTGAATACTTCTCCGAAAGGTTCGCTCGCTGAAATTAAGATTAATCATATAATCACTTTTAACCTTTAATCACTAATTACTTTTAACTTAGCGTTAATGCTATTCTGAAACTGTTTATTTGTGAAAAGTAGGATTAGTTCTCCGATTATTATACTAACAGAGAAAGTCTTACTAGATTTTAGCAATGCGAATATCTTGTATTTGAGTACTAATGAGCGACTAGACATAAAAAAAAACACTGAATGCACGTGATACTGCTCTCTGTTTTTACGCATAACCGCATCTAAGCACTCCAACTAATTAATAAGTAAAGTAAACGTCTTGAAGCTCCATTTTGATCATTTATACTATTATTAGTAATCAATGAAGCGTTGGAACAATAACATGACAGTAGAAATGGTCTGATTAAGGTTGATTGATAAAGAAGCAATCTTCAAAACGGCTTAGTTAGTATAACACATATCCCTAGGACGGTTCAATGGGATTCGAAACTTGTCTTTTCTACATCGATTTGTCTAATCTTTCAAGATGGAGATCGTAATCCTCGCTATTTGTCTTTATTTTCATCTGAATGATCCTAGTAGGCTCAGCTTAGCTACTTAGCGAATTCAATTACTTCAATCTAGGCTACGAATAGTTAAACAGCTTGTTTGCCTATTAATCCTTTATTTAAAAATAAAAAATAAATTGTCAACGAGAATAGAAGAATGGTAAAGAACGTGCACAACCCAAACTTGCATGCAAGTATTTTGGCTGCTAGAATGACCGATTTCAATAAAATGGAGTCCAGGGCTACGTTACTTATATTGATGACCGCTACAACAGAAAGTATTATATAGTAAATGAATGCTTTTTAGAAACTGTATAGTACTTGTATTCTATCATCTAACATGGACATAGCATTCCGTATTACTAGTGCAGTCCGTTTCACTACAATTGATTGCTACAGAAATGTCCATCCCTGGAGAATTGATCGTTTCTTTGTCCTTTTAGTCTAGAAACATCAAAGGGAATCAATAAAGTAAAGTAATAAAAAATAACAACAAAAAGCACTGCGAATGACTTTTATTAACGTTAATTCCGTGCCACCGCCTCCTATCTGGCCTTTCACCACCCTGTTTATACGCATTCTGAGAAGCTAATAAAAAAATTTAGTCTGTGTCTGGATTAATCGCTCTTATTACACTATTAATCTTATCAAAATTTTTGAAAACTATAGCTTGATACTTTGCCAGTTTACTACTATTACTATTAAACCACTTGATGAAGAACAAAGTGGCGTTGTGAATAGTAGTAAAAACCGAATAAAACCCAATCTAGGAGGCTTCAGTACTTACAAAGTAATCCACGGTAAGCTATGTCAAGTTTATTTCATTTTTTATTCTCTCTTCCTTAAGAATTCCAACTCAAGGACTGCAGAATACCAAAGATTATGTTTAAGCCATTGGAATAGTGGCAATTCTGTCCGACACAGTAGATACCATAGGCTGCAATTACACTTAGTATCTGGCATTAAGTGAATAACTACTGTACGTAACTTTGTAAATTATAAAGTAAAAAGTGCAAATACAAATAGCACGCGAAGTAACGTAATACGAGTATCTAACCAGTGTGGATTCTACCAGTAAAATAAATAATACTTCATAGATAGTAATTGTAAAATCTAAAATAGTAGCAAGCTGACCAAGGCCTTGTATGACTCTTATGAAAAGTAACTGAGAGTGGAACGTCATAAATTGAAATGAACTTGTGAATATATTCCAAATTTCGATAGGATAAAACTTTTAAAATATTGAATTTAAACTCCATATCAAATCGATCCTATTCAGAGTCACTGATAGACAACTGTTTTATTATTTCACTAATACAAGATTAGAAGGGGCATACTGTACATAGGCAGTAACATAAAAGCTAGATGGCTAACCAAGATTTTAAAATTGTGGTCGCTTCCGCTGAACAGATGGATTGGATTATAAAGTTGGCAGAAAATGAAGGCTGGAATCCTGGATGTAAAGATGCTATCGCTTTTCAACTCGCTGATCCGAGCGGTTTCTTTATTGGCTTACTTAACGGAAAACCTATCGGCTGCGTAGCAGCAATTAAGTACGAGAATTGTGGATTCGGGGGATATTATATCATATTGAAGGAACACCGTGGTAGAGGCTACGGATTGAAACTCTTTCACCATGCAGTCCACTCCGGCAAGGAATTAAAATTATTCGGACTTGATGCAGAGCCTGCACAAATCAGTAGTTACGAAAAGTCAGGTTTCATAGTTTATCATCGCACTATGGAATATATTGGGATAGTGAATAAATCAGAGATTCCTTGCGACAATATTGTTGATGCAAGAACTGTCTCATTCGATAAATTATTACAATATGATAGACGCCATTCTCCTGACGTTCGAAAGCATTTTCTAGCTGCATGGATCAGTGTAGGAACAGATCGTAGCTTAGTGTATTTAGATGAGAATAATACTATTCAAGGATTTGGTGCAATACGAAAAGCTATCGATGGCTATAAAATTGGACCTTTATATGCAGACAGTTTCGATATAGCTGAGAGTTTGATTCATACATTGGTAGAATCTTTTGAAAACTGCAAAGTATACTGGGCCGTGCCGATGCCCAACGAAAGTGCCATAAAACTTGTCGAAAAATTGCGTTTGGAAAAATTATCGGAGACTGCTAGAATGTATAGCAGGCAGCCCCTTTCGTACGATTGGAATATGGTTTATGGTCTTACTTGCTTGGAAATCGGATAAAGCTTGTGTGATATTCTGAAAGACTGCATTTCATGAATACAGTTAATAAAGAATGCGATGGTAATGTGCTCTGAAAACGTAAAATTAATAAGAAACAAAGCGCTCGTTTACCTTTAATAGTTGGTTGTACGTAAAGTAATGACGAATGATAGTTGATAGGATGATGTAACTTACGAATACCATATTGCTATTCGTACTACGTATAGAAACAATTATATTTGGCAGCCAGATATAGTGTAGTTCTGTTTTTAAGTAGTATAAGAATAGGATGCTTGATTCGTGAGTAGAATATTGTAAAAGGGTTCGGTAAATGATTGCACTTTTGTAAAAGTTGTATGAAATTGTTGTGGCAAAGTTTGCCGTCGATTATCCGGTCGATCATAGCTGTTTAGAATTGTTCTTAAGAGGGAAAGAAAAGTAAATTACTTTTGACAGATGGATTCGTAATAAAAGCGACCTATAGGGTAGCTTCAAAGCGGAATTGGCCGTTTTATGCCCCATGGGTGATTTGCTAATAGGAGAAATAACCTTCTTTGTTCAACTTCATGCTTTGGAGAAAATTGTATAAGGCTACAGCGTAGAGAAACGACGTGATTTGCTGAGATGTCTTCAAGAGTACACAGATTTGTCTATCATAATTAGAAGGTTATGATGATAATATACATGAAATTTCCTGTCTATTCTGCCCATTTCTAGCTGGTAATACGATTTACATTAGTGATTCAGTTCCATCTCGTTAGAGATTTACAACAATGGCTTACCCTAGTGAGATTTGTTATTACAGATCAAAGTTGGACGACCACTGTTACTATCTATCGCATGTTGCATGCTGAGCCCTTTATGATCCATCCCCTTCACCCTTTCCTCCAAAATTACTATTTTCTTCGAGTATGATGAGATATCAACAAGGTAATAAGTATTTGGCCTGTCATTGAATGACTTTATTAATCTATATTCCTTACAATGTTTGCCTGTCTTCAAAGCTTGTGTAAGATAATCACGAAATAACTTGACAACAAACGAAAAATTTATCTATTGCATATGTATTAATAAATAAACCTCCTTTAAGTATGATTAATATATTCATCATATAAATATTAATTTATGAACGTGACTGTTTATCTTATCAAATGCACTTTATATAGTAATTGCAGTAGTAATAGTAGTCTATAACCTTCAGATAAACACCGATTAAGGATTGAACCTAAATTTACTAAACTTTAATACGATGCATTAATCTCTTGCTATAGTGATGGACTGGATTATGATAGAATGAGTTCGAAATATTGGATGTTAAATACGCAATGGAAATGAAATTTTTCTATTTCGATAATTCGAATATATCCACAAAATATCGTAGAGAAAGTCTTAAATTAATAACAAAATAATAAATAGCAAAATATTCAGTCAGGTGTTATAGGTAGTTATAGCTTTTTGATTATGCTTCAATTACTTTAGTTCAATCTTTACATGTTTAAGCAATGGAAATTAAATTTCAGTTATTTAGATACTATGAGCACATCTATAAGAAATAGTAGAGAGAGCCGAATCAAACTGTAATAAGATTGAAATTCAGTCAGAAGTCACTAGGCACTTACAGATTTTTCGTCAATTTATTTGGAGTCTAATACTAAAGGAGAAAAGAGCAAGGAACTGCTGAAAGCCTTTTTTATAGGCAGCTAACAAAAATATCTTCAACCAGCATACAAGTTAAGATAATGAGTACAGCAGTGCCTTCTACTAAACCCCAATGTAGTGTCTATTGCCATCTACTTTTCTAATACAAGGCATAGATAGCACGATTATATTATATTTTTTCATATATTTTTAGCCGCATGAAGTGATTATAACCATCGAGATAGATCATATCTCTTTACTAATATAGAATCCCCTAGACTATTAATAGCATTTTTACAAGAATTAATCTCATACTTATTTATTATTGATTTGTCCGTAGATTATAACCACTTTTCATGTCACAAGGTTGTAGTACAGCCCCAAATACATTGAAGACTATAATTGTTAGATTGTACGAAAATTGATCAATTGTATGCGAGATTGTAAGATTATAAATTATAATCTAATTGCAGATAGATAGTCTTTAGTAGTTATTAGAACCTAACTTACGTAATAAAGTAAAATTCTCAAGAATTGTAGAGCTCGCTTTATTTTTGAGAGACCCTTCATCGCAAACGTAGCGTATACTTGTAAATATATTGATATCTATTTCGTCATTGCTGCCGTAACTGACGATATAGACTTTACCCAATTAAACAATTTAAGTTTGTTTAACTTATTTAAATTTATTTTATCTACCTCAATCATTTTCCAAAACCATGCAATATGCATATAGTAGCTAATCGGCAGTATTTACTCAGACTTGACGAGTACATCAAATCATTGACGAGAAACACATATTCCTAAAGTAGTTATGAAGTGACAAATTCTTATAAACATCAAACATCTTATCTTGGCCACGAGCGCAATATCAGAGAATGTCAAACATTAAGATAATCTATTCTAATAATTTTATTATAGTAGTATAACTACATTCTAAATATAGAGTAAAATCTGGAATATTTAATGTTAACCAATTTTAATTACTGTGCAAAAGGAGCCGTATAATAACTCATTATTTATATTATCATACAAGTCAAATTGGGTGATAAACAAGCTATTAATCACCCTCATCTTTGCTAACTCGATAAATAACCTTAGCCTCCAATATCTCTACAATGCTGTATACGCGCATTATCCATACCTTGATAAAATATGATCATGTTAAACATTTCCATCATTAAAGTACAAGCAGCATTTTTCATAAAATAGTTCTACTGACTGTTACTGTAGGTATTATTAAAATTAGTTTGTGTACACATACGATTGTTTATCCATCAGGCTATCATCTATCAGGTAGATTGTTAGACAAATCAACTTTCGTAGATTAAGAGGATCTTTAGTGACATGTAAAGCTATAAATTTTCAATAAATCGACGTTAGGAGCCTCGCCAGTGTATAAAGTTCCAAATTTAAATACTTCGACTAGCTTTAGCTTTTCTGCTAATGCCTTTCCATGATTATTCGTTTCTGGAAAATCGAGAGTAATCCTACAATCACTTTTGTGTTGACAAAGAGACTTTAACAAAATTTCTGCAATTTGTGTTGTTTCAGCGTAAAGTGGGCCTACACGATAACCATTAACACTTTTTCTAATTGCTCCGAAGCCTTTCACTGTATCTTTATCCATATAAGCTAAGCAATCTGTTGTTCCAGTATTGATCCATCCTGCTAAAAAGTGTTTTCTCTCATCTGCATAAAATCGTGCATCGTATTGCAGAATTTTATCAAATGGTACACTACTAGCTGCACAAACGAAGGGACAAGATATTGTGCTATTATCCACAGCTCCTGTATATCGAACATTGACATGAGCCATTTTAAAACCAGAATTCTGATATTTAGGTGCATGAATTAGTAGTCCATCAACTCGAACATTATATCCATTCAAGTAGTTCATTGCATGTTGAAATATTCTTATGCCATGACCTTGACCACGATGCTCTTTGACAACAACATAGTATCCAATAATAGCAATATGATTAAATTTTACTCCAGCTACACAACACACCGGCTTACCATTGATAAGGCCTATAAAATATCCACTGGGATCAGCTTGTTGAAATGCGATTGCATCATTATCACCAGGATTCCATCCTTCTTTCCTAGCCATAGAAATGATCCATTCGACATGATCGGACGAAGCTGATACTATCTCGAGATTGGAATTTTCTGCCATTTAAAAATATCACATCAATCCAGTTATATAAACAGGAGAAATACCGTCATAGTCCAGAGCTAGTTTGAACTTAAGGTCGTCTTTGCTCCTTGTCTTATTTTGTTCGAAAATCAGTCTTTAGTAGTATAAATGTTATTCACTGCTTGCCAGCTATCTTGTAATACTAGCAATTCTAATTTGTATATTATAGGAGTGATTTCAATAGCGAGAGAACAATCCGTCAGTTAAATCTCATTAATTCTGCCGCCCTTTGTAGTTGTGCTATTGGTCACTTGATCTTAACAACACGATTTAATGGTGCCTGATTGCCGTTATTCCATATCAGACATATGTGTAGTTATTCTATCAGAGTATGGCTTTAATATTTCGTATAGCGTAGGGTAATAGAAACTCTAAGCTTATAAAAGCTATGATTCTAAATGTAATAACATTCGACTATTATTTCTTCTGTAGTAGTCATACTGTTTTATTTATTTAATTTAATGCCTGGCTATAGAAAGCCTTTCTGAGTTCATTTGCATATCAAAATATTGAGGTGATAATGATTGGTTAATCGCCATCAATGGAACCCTTAGCTATAATTTAGTTTTTATTCGTTAACAATAATAATTAATTATTATAGTACCCCCTAGTTTTGATGAAGACAGCGAATGCGAATTTGTTCATGGATGCAGCTTGAAACAAATAGGCCTCCTGGAAATACTTGATTTACTATTAATAACTATACGTGCAATCTGTAGGAAGCCTAGCCCTTTGTATACGATAATGAATGCCAATATAACGATCAGGAAAACTGATAGCTGCCATACTGCTACATTAGAGTAGAGTTAAAAGTCGACGTGATATCGGTGTTCAAACACTAGTACACTGTTGGCTCTAGTTCTATATTTTACTACAGCGCTGAAAACAGTAAATTGAACTCTACAGAAAGCCAAGATATTGACGGAGATTTAAGGCAAACTGCCACACGTCGAGTTTACATATGCTAGCAAATTTGTCCAAGCCCAATTTTAGAGGATAAATTTATTTACTGGATGCAATCGTTTCTAATCTACTGTGTGTAAAGATCTAAGTGTTGCCAACAATTTATCATAATCGATTCCTGTTGACTGATGTTTTATATTTTTCTCTCAATTTTAGAAATAGAAAAAGGATTAATACGGGCGTATCATCACTGACTCTATCCGGATTCATTAAAATAAAATTTGATCAGTCCAGTACCTATAAAGTAGTCAGAGGTAAGCCAAGTGTAATTTGCTTACGTTATTATTTGAAAGATAGAAAGTCAAAGCTTAGTAATACTACTTTACTATCCTGACTTCACTGTTGTTAATTTAAATGTTAGATCTGTAATGGCTAGTCTTACTATTGTTGCTACATTAACATCAGTTAAAAAGAATTAATGCTAATTACGGTTACTGTAGCTAACTAAAGGCTATGACACATTTTTTTTCTGCAGCCCACAGAGTGGAATAGTACGTAGTATGATTTAAAGTAGTAGTAATCGAATAAAGGACAATACTTTCAAGATGTAATAACTTTTCCGTTTTTCAAGAATCCTCACAGTTGTTACCAACTTAATTCTCGATTTCTAGTTCAGCAAGTTCTTTATATACTAACGCATAATACTGAACTATTCTAAGAACCTAATAATGTCCATGCGCTACAACTATAGCAGACCATTAATTACAATATAATTATACATGCTCACAGAATCGTAAGAACAACTATGACGTCTCAGTATTAAAAATCTATTTTTACTACATCATAAGTTCGGAAACTCTCTCTACGTATGCTAATTAATAACCAGTTTTACCAATTCTTAATACTAGTAACTGGAGAAGCATACACTTTTCCACTATTAAGCCTTACAATACTGTATCTATAATGGTTCTGTAAGTGTTGTGTATTTGTCGTGGGGAACAGGTTCGAACTCAAAAAATACACGTGCTTTTTCTGGACTACAATCTAACTTTATTCCACATCATATACTAGATAGTAGATACCGCTAAAATCCCCTCGTATTCACTCTATCACAGCTATATATATGTAACCATACGATACACAGAGATTCCACGCCTGCGCATAATACAATACCCAATCATGTGATAATTGATAAATACTCAATACTCTTTAACCATCAATCGTTATCATTCGAGCATGTTATTGTTAACCTATCGATACGAACCGAGTCAATCAAAACAAGAATACCTTACACTACTAGTATTAACCAAGTCTGAGAATCAGATATACGACAGTAAGTCTTGTTACTAAAAATCGAGACAATATCTAGAGAGTAACCAATTCTTAGGATTAACCGTAGCATGCATACCATTGGTTCTTATCCCAACACTTTTGCACTCATTCTATGTAGCTCAGTCTCCAACTTTGTCGCAAGCAAGCTTACGACAAGATTTACGTAAAAACAAATTTCGAAATTTTCCAGGAATCAGTTCCCTTAACTACTCTCAAGAACTTAGATGCCTTTACTTCTACGCTACAAAACTAGAGAACTGATTTTATTCCTATAGCTGCTAAGCTTATATACCTTTCGGCAGTAGCTGACATCGATGAATCACCTTACAACAGCAATTATCGATAAGGACACTTACTTACTGATTTTACATAATAGTTTGCTTGTACCGAATTCAATTACTATATAAGAATCCTATTACAATATATCATTTACTATAACACATTGTAACTTCAGTAGTTCCTACTATAAGCAACTAATTGTAATCACTATATACCAAATAAATGTTGAATTCGCTAAATTTAATCATTTAATTCTTCACGGTACTTCGTACTGTGACAAACTTACAGCCATTACTAAATAAATGATCGTATTTAATTTCTAACATTTCTACAGAATAGAAAGTACAAGCATAAGTAGTATCCTAAATTAAGATGGATAACGAGGACTATAAAATTGTAGTGGCTTCCTCTGATCAGGTAAAGTGGGTTATTAAAATGGCCGATAGTGAAAGTTGGAATCCCGGCTGTAAAGATGCAACTACTTTCCACCAAGCTGATCCAACAGGTTTCTTTATTGGCTTGCTCAATGATCAACCGATTGCCTGTATATCGGCCGTTAAATATGAGGAATTTGCTTTTATCGGATATTATATCGTTGAAAAGGAATATCGAGGTAAAGGCTATGGATTAAAGCTATTTCAGCATGCAATGAATACCGTCAAGGATTATAAAAAAATCGGACTTGATGCTGTACTTCAACAGGTAAGCAATTACCAAAAGTTTGGCTTTCAAACTGTTCATCGTAATATGCGCTACATTGGACCGATTGGTAAATTAGAGAGCCCTTGTGATAACATTGTGGAAGCTAAAAGTGTGGCCTTTGACAAAATGGTAGAATATGATAGACACTTTTCCCCTGGCCTTCGAAAGTACTTTTTAGCTTCGCTAATGAATACAGGAACAGATCGTAGCTTGGTTTATTTGGATAATGATAAAGCTATTCAAGGATATGGTACTATACGAAAAGCTGTTTTGGGCTATAGAATTGGGCCTTTATATGCAGAAAATACTGACATTGCCGAGACTTTAATTCGTGCGTTAGTAGAAACATTCCAAGATTGCAAAATTCTTTTGGATGTTCCAATGGAAAACGAAATGGGCATCAAACTTGTTGAAAAACTACAATTAGAAGCAATATTTGAAACTGTCAGAATGTACACAGACGGAACCTATGCATATGATGTCAACAAAGTTTTTGCTGTTACTTGCTTAGAACTTGGATAAAGTTGATTTTAGCTAGGAATGCATGCTAACACTGTACGTTGCTAGTAATTGAGTACTTATAAGTTCGAAAAACTTTTGTAGTATTTAATGAAATGTAGAATGGGATTGTAAGGTTATAACAATAGCGATACGAAATAGAGTTAGACATTCTAAGGTACATTTAAGTGGTAAGAAGTACATAGATAAATGATGCTTGATATGTTCTACGTTATTCCTCATTATAGACTCAATGTTAATGAATACCATGAATTCTTTTCGGTTGTATCTTAACTATTGTCTTGTTTAATTTGTGTACCTATTTTTCATCATCAATTAGTAGCTGGTTTATACTAAGTGTGATATTAGATCATGCAAATTCACATTATTTGGATAGTCAAGTCACATTGGTGAGGCTCTTACATCACTCTGCCGCGATTATTTCTCCGCTTAATATTGCATATTTATAAATCCACTTTAACTTATTGGTTATATCTCTAGAATCTTTCATAATCACGTAATATGTGGCGAAATGTGATCATTTATGTTATGATGTAGATTGCATGCTCTATGTAGTCTCAAACGGTGTTTAATGTATTTCTGGCAAGTTTACAGATGCAAATAAATGTATTTCTATGATTCTGGATCGTATTTTATTTATCATTGTGTATAACATATGCATTCGTCACAATATGAGAGTATGTTTACTGAAAGTAGATAAAATTATTTTACCAACGCTTGTTTCCCAACAATTACAGTGTTCCAAATAGGAAACTCATTTAATGAGATCTCCTAAACTAACGAAACTATGTTGACTATCCGTACCGTATCGTACTTTTTATAAAATACTTCTAGTTTTTCCACCAATTCAGTTAATAAAATACAATTTGGCAACCTATTGCAACTGTTTACGCGCATATTAGGAAATCGTCGAGATCGACGAATTAAAATTCATTACCGTATATAAGTAGTTTAACTATTAGGATAAAGTTTGCACCAATGTGCAATAAAGACGTA
The DNA here is from genome assembly GCF_000150275.1 of Trichoplax adhaerens. NCBI lineage: Eukaryota > Metazoa > Placozoa > Uniplacotomia > Trichoplacea > Trichoplacidae > Trichoplax > Trichoplax adhaerens. Next base: position 741,384 of record NW_002060966.1, read on the forward strand.
TACAGTTACTGATCAATACTTTAATTTTACTTGTAGCTATAAAAACATGACGGAAAGTGTGATGTTTCGGAAGATTGTGGATTCGTCATGATCACAGTAAATTACCAGAGTTAATTTAGTAGAGGAATAGAGTTTATTGGAATTAGTGCAAAGGAAAAAACCGTATGAGATTACAGCGTGTATAACGACGTGACTAGTCGAATAGCTATAGTAATGTAGCATAGGTAAAGCGTGCAAGCTTACCGTGTAACTAGCAGAACTAACTAACGAGATAGGTGAAAGAAGATAGCTTTTATAATGTATGAAGCACAGCAGGAGGAAATCATAAATGACTAATAAGAATATGTTACTTCTATGTTAAGACAGGGCTACGATATAATTCAGCTAGATTCAAAGCGATTTCCACAGAGTATTTTGTTAATATAAATTATACATATTTAGAGTTATGCTACAATCTAGTGGAAATTGACTTTTACTAAAAATAGACTATACCGTATTTAGAAGTAAACACTACAGAAAGTAGAGCACGACGGGCGATAGTTTAAGACAATTACAAGTGAGAACAAACTGCAAGCGATTCCATAAAACACATACTTGACGATTACTTTTAACTCTAAAATGATGTTATCATGAATAAGCTATTTGCTTGAGAATGCAAGAACTTCATTTATATGTCGTAAAAATTAGATAATAATTACTGTTAAAACCATAGATTCTTATTACAGGCTTTTAAATTATAATTCATTATATAATTAATTTGTATATCATACGAACGACCTTTGAATTATTAGTATTGTATAAGTATATGAGATTCCTTTTTTGATATAATCTTTCTCTTCAGAACTTTAATCTTAATTAAATCTGAACAATTATTTTTGACGTCCATTGGTGTCATAGTCTATAAGAATCGCGATTTAACATAACGAAGATGTATTTTTTTGTCTACTTCATACCAACTATATCATAAAATTTGTTTCAAATTGCTCATTTGATTTAGGTTTCGAGGATATATCCTCTATAGTTCGAGATGGTTGCTAAATGAGTTGTAAAGGTAGAAGTCAAACGCATTTTATTTCTCAATTCAAAGTCTTAGAAAATTATAATTATCTTAGCTTACTTAGATTCAACACATTTTCGCTCCAAAAAGGAATTTTACGCAGTTATGATAATCATGCATACTATATGGATGGATACTACTGATTTTTCTTTCTCTTAACTCGGAGTTGTTAATAGCCATTATTTATCTGCATTTATACCTATAGGGTCAGGTTAGTCGTAGTCACTATTTAATGAAAAGTATTAATGCAATACAGTACGGTATTTGCTTATCTATAATCGCTACTATCGCTATGGCTCGTTAACCATGATAATTTACCATCTACGTATTTAACTTGCTCTTTAATGATTAAATCAATAGCTTGTGGATAACATCGGTGCTCTGCTGTTTTAATTCGTTGGCTTAAGGTCGTCTCTGAATCATCAGGCAATATCGGTACACTTTCTTGAACTATGATAGGGCCGGAATCAACCTTCGCCTACATTTCAATTTTTGTATTGAGATTATAACAAAGTGTGCAAATATATGATTATAACTAAGCTTATGCCAACGAGAGAATATATCAGACACTATATGTGGCACAGAAGCAAGATTCATATTATCAGTAGAATTAGAAATATTACCTCAACGAAGTGAATAGTGCAGCCTGTTATTTTTACTCCAGCAGTGAGAGCTTGTAAAACTGCTCCACAACCTGGGAATGCAGGCAGTAAGGATGGATGCGTATTTATTATTTTCCCCTTCCACTGATTAACAAAATCTATAGTTAAAATTCTCATAAATCCTGCTAAGCAGATTAAGTTAACAGATTTTTCTTTTAACACATGATCCAGTTCCTTTTCAAATTGCTTCCGCGTAGTATAACGTTTATGATCAATTACCTAAGGAAACAAACTCATTAAACGCCGTTCATTTTCATCGAATTCTAATATTGGTTTGCACTACTATGTTATCATTAATTCATCATTTGAATAACAATTTCTAATGGTAAGTTGTTAGAAAAGATTATGATAGTCTAAATGCTTACGATATTTTCAATGTTATTCTGCCTTGCTCGCTCAAGTCCCGCTACTTTATCGACATTAGAAATAACCAAAACTACTTCTATTCGATATTTTTCAGCTTTAGCGTAATCTATGATCGCTTGTAGATTGGTTCCAGTGCCAGAAATCAGAACAGCGAGACGATACTTTTTGGGCAACGAAACTGAAATATTTTTAACTGTTACAACGCCAAAAGCTTTTATGTCATTATCAGCTCAGAAAGATGTAGAAATTAAAAAAGCCAATTACCTACGATGTTTTGATCATACAGAACTTCATACAGATGTTGCACTTGAATTTTTAGCTCTCCAGGTCTAATACTTTCAATATTGCCTATAGACCAGTACTCTTCTCCGCTGGCTGCTAATAGTTCGAGCAATGCATTGTGAGCATTTGCACTACAAATCAGTACAGCTCCAATGCCACAGTTAAAAGTTTTTAACATCTCATCAGGGTAGACATTGCCTGCTCGGTAGTAATAATTAAAGTAGATTTAAAACTCACAATCTATTTATCGAGAATTCGACCTACTGTCTTCGTACATGCTGCACCGTTTACCTTCGTTTGCTATCCATTTAAATACATCAGCCATTTTCCATTGATGAGCATCAATTACTGCTTTACAATTTTGGGGTAAAATGCGGCTAACATTATCTACTAAGCCACCGCCAGTAATATGAGCATAAGCTTTCACCAACGATGATCTTAGCACCGACAATAATGATCGACAATAAATTTTCGTTGGAATTAAGAGGGCTTTACCTTTAGAAAATGTTATGAAGCAGTCAGAATTTTATTGATCTTCGCATATGGCGAAAATTTCTTCATAAAAGTATTATAAAACAAAACTGGTATGCAGTCGTTACTCTAGCCATTTATACATACCTAATGACATTGGAGCTGTACCAATATTGGATGAATGAATCGAAAATGGTGCCGGCATATCATAATGTAACTGTTTTTGTTCAACAATTCGTCTAATTAAGCTGAATCCGTTGCTATGAATTCCCGATGAAGCAATACCTATCACTTTATCTCCTACACCCGTATTTGCAAATAATAATTTGGATATGGGTCAGTCCTCTTATTAGAAACAATCACTTCAAGCTAATTATAATTAATTATCGATGAAGAAGATGTCTGGCATTTTCTCTCATATATCCGAATAGGTCTTGGCAAATGATAAAAGCTATGAAACCTACCGGGTATAATCGTATCTATTTCAGGTAGATCCTGACCGCGTTCGACATATCCTATAGCAAATCCGGCAAGATCATATGTACCAACAGGATAAAGCCCTGGCATTTGAGCAGTTTCACCACCAACAAGAGCACAACCAGCTATACGGCAGCCAGTTGCAATCCCGGAAAGTATGGCTTGGATAACTTCTTTGCCAAGAGAACTGTATGAAATGTAGTCCAACATAGCAACAGCTTCAGCGCCTCTTGCTAGGAGATCATTAACGGACATGGCAACAAGATCAATTCCAATACTATTATGATAATTAATTTCTTGACAAATCTAATTTTGTTAAAGATTCCATTTTGACAAAATAATTAGGGATTATATGGCGTCTATAATTAAATATCCAGCGGCCAAAAACAGCCTTTAAATTATAAAAATCATACCATTAACTTAGTCCCAACACCATCTGTAGTGACAATAATAGACGGACTTTGATATGTGGTAGCTGAGTAATCTAATAATGAGGCAAACCCTCCTATTTCTTCACTACAACCTCGCCTAAGCGTTGACTTAGCCAGTGATTGTATATTTGCCACGAGATCATTACCAGCTCCAATATTAACTCCGCATGCTTTATAAGTTAGGCCATCAGGTAATCTGCATCATTCAATGGTCACTGTATTATTCACGTAACTGTTATCGATATTGCGTCCTTTATATATACGGTATATACGGAAATAGTACCATGTTGGCTCATTTAAGAACTGAAATCACTTTTTGCTATATTTAAATGGTTAGTTAATGATTTTACTGTATTTAAATTATAATTATGCTCCATTAGATTGTAATAGAGAACAGTTATGTTTTGAAATTTAGGTCCTACATTGAAGTACAACTTGTTTTACTAATTTTGCATTAATAGAATACCAGGATAATCAATTTAGTCCATATAACTATAACGTATACAAAACGTGTTAGATCTCGTCTATGAAGAAAGCATTCCATTTACTGATGGAAAGGAACAGAAGTGAATGAAACTTGTAAAGTCAAAAATTACCTATCACTATCAAGCCAAGATTTAGCACCGATATCTTTCCGAAACATCTTTCCTTCAAAGTTAATGCAATCAATAGCCCGATAAGCTATGATTGATGCTTTAGAAAGAGACGATGCTTTGGCGGTCACTGTCATAACTCTTCCTTTTTTAGTTAATACTTGGTGATCCATATTATCTAAGCATTGATAAATAAAATCTTATAGCAATACTGTGATCGCTAACATAATAGCTTCAAAATCTAGAATGTTTATTAACGTAAATTTAGCGGTAGATTGAAATTCCTACAAATTTCGATGCTACAGTATGTAGCAAAATGGAATTATACGCGTAAATAAAAATTTTTTAACAGTAGTAACATAATCGTACATGAGAAGATTAAAGCTAGCTCTTAAAGTATTTCCGATGCGCAATCATTTGTAGCAAGTTACTATAAATGATTCGAAGCTCACACGATCACGATAAGATCTGCTATTAGTCGTTTATGTCGACCATTATCTCGTTTTTAATCAAAATATTCAGGTCAGATTGATTTATAGGTATTTAATACTACGATACTAGGATGCTATGCAGATATTATGTAAATTTCAATTTTTACCTGTTAATGCAGTTCCAGCGTGGAATATTTCTATACCAGCAAATGTGGCAGCTTTATTAATGCTATAAATTTCAACATCAGTCTGGTATGGTCCTGGGTAACCTCTACTCACTAATACTACTCCTACGGCATAATCTGGATGCCATTCAACGATACGATTCAAGTTTTGCTTGATGCAATCTTCCAGAATATTGAACAAGTCGCTTTTCAGTAAAGGTAGTAAAACCTAAAGCAACATGACAGCGCTGTTCACACTAACGCCTATTCTTAGTATTTCTAGTTATGAAAGAATAGCTGAATACAATTTATTTGCTAATACTATTAAAAATGAAACCCATACAGTCCTACCAGGCCATCAATCAGCCATTAGGCATGTACTACTATTTCTTGGAGTTTTACCTGTGCTTCAGGATCACCCAATCTACAATTGAACTCTAGTACTTTCGGACCGTCATTTGTAAGCATTATGCCAGCATATAAGATCCCGTTATATGGATGGCCAAGGCTTTTCATTTTTGAAATGATCTTGAGTATAATTTCTTCCCGGATACATCTGTCATCGTCATCTGAAACCTAATATTGGCATGTTACAAAATTTAGAAGGCTTTATTAATGGCTTGCTTACAGGATAATGAGTTTATTCTGGTCGCATTTTAGCATAATTATAGCAATGCATATTAATATTACAACTTTCAAGTGTAGAGCTATCTTTGCAAAATTCATCAATGAATACTAACCTTAGTATATGGAGCAAATGCCCCCATTCCTCCTGTATTTGGACCTAAATCGCCATCGTATAGTCTCTTATAATCGTGGACGTATGGCATTATGCTGACATTAGCCCCATCGCAGAAAGCTAGAACCTAATGAAAATCGTGTACATATAGTTAGCCTTTATTCCAATCTACAATCGAATGAGCCGTAAATCCTTTAAAAAGGGAAAAGTACAGCATATTTCTTGATTAATGACTAGCCCATTACCGAGATTTCATCTCCATGCAAGCATTCTTCAATAATGACCTTTTTCTCTCCAAATTTATTATTCTGTACGGAACAAGAATAGTCAAGACATTACTACAGTTGATAGTTTCGAGCTCGTTCAAGTAACTTGAAAGATAAAATCTACCGCAAAATGATAGCTGTAATACGTACTATTAAAATGTCGATGATGGCTGTTTCCGCTTCTTCTTGACTACAACAAATAGTAACACCTTTTCCAGCTGCAAGGCCATTTGCTTTAATAACGTAACGAGATTGTTGATTGCTACAATTAAAAGAAAAAATAACTTGGATCATTTTGTGTGCAGTACCGCTTGTGGTGTTGTAATTAATCGCAATCTTCCCAAAGCTAAAGAATTTAAAGTAAGTATGACCACAAGTACGGCAATGGTCGTTTTTAAACTACCTTCCAATGTAATCGATCGCTTCTTGAAATTGAGTAAAGGATTTCCATTTAGCGGTAGGAATATTGCATGACTGCATTATTTCCTTGGCATAGCACTTATCCCATTCCAATCTTGCAGCTGCTTTACTTGGACCAAAGCACGGAATTTGTCTCTGTTGTAAGAAATCGACTATTCCATCGGCCAAAGGTGCCTCAGGTCCAACGACCACCATCGCTATTCGCTCATGCTGGCACCAGGCTGAAATTTCATCAAAATTGTTCAATGAAAGATGAACATTAGCTGATTTCCATTCATTTTCGGTACCACCATTGCCTGGTGCTACATATACCTTCTGAATATCAGAATTTTCAGACAGTTTACAAGCTATTGCATGTTCCCTGCCTCCACTGCCAAGAACTAGGACCGTTTTCATTGAGCGTATTGCAAACAGCGGCTACGTTTTGCTCTAAAGTTGGCCAAATCAATGGATTTGAAAATCAAATTTTAGCGTCTGATAGGCCCACAAGTACCGAAATAGTCGGACTCAAGTCTGATAATTGTATAATTATATGCAGTCAAGATTGTAAAATAGGGATGCCTTGATTGTACAGTCTTCCCATTTACGACAGGATACAGTAATGTTCATTTGACTTTAAAGTTCTACTCTTACGGTAAGTTGTATTGGTTGTCTGCCTACAGAGTTTTATCCTTAACTACTGTATGATGGTGTCATGATGGCGCCAAGTGAGAAATTCCTAACGGTATCGCAGAAGCCGCCACTACACGCAAATCTAGTTTAAATCAGTGGATGGATATTCAGCATCATTATAATAAACAGTAATGACACTTTAGACCATTCTAAAATTTGATTTCTTTATTTATTCAAGATATTAGCTGAGCAGACCAATGTCGTCGCACGACGAGTATGCAGAATAATTTATTAACCAATGCTCAATATGAAGCCTTTGCCACATGATGGAATTGCTTTTTAAATAGAAATACACGATATTAAGAACAATATAATATGTTAATGATAACTGGTGTGATATTTTATTTGATAGATAGTAATTCTACGGTAATTCATGTTGGATTGTATCTTGAGTATGACCGTTTTTAATGCAAATAGTTTGTCAACACAATATTTATAAAGGTAGGTGCTAAATTGAAGAACCTGAGGCTAAAGTGTCTAGTTTAAGCAATACGCACGAAGAATACAGCGGATGATTGATTAATTAATCTATAAAGTTATTCACCGTACGCTAGCGTTTGCTGTACATTGTGATCGTCTATCGATAAGATGGATGCTTGTAAGACCGAAAAATTTCAATTTTCCTGATTAATAAATCTTTTTTAATAGTAGTTTACCTTTGGTAATGAATAATTGTGCCAAAGCTATGAGCAGATTCCGTAAGCTAAAGCTTGGGACCGTGTACTGTAAGCCAAGGTGCGAAAGAGTTGAAGGACGGAGCTTAGGTGAGAACTTTATGACTCCTCTATTTGTCCCAACTTGTAGGCAATACCAAATAACCAATTAGTGCATCAGGAAGTATTTGGAGTCAAAAAATATTTATAAGAGCAAGCAATGCCCGTATAAATACTAAATACTATTTGCCTTGATTCCAACAGATCATACAAATAAGCACATGGTAAGTGAAGCATTCCGCTTAGTAAAGAACTACGCCAAATATCGCGAACTGTGTGCTAGTCACCGTTCTATATATATAAATCGCCTTAAATATCCTAGAAATAAACAGCAGGCTCGAGTATTAGCTTGACATACAGTACAGTAGTCAATGCTTCCTCTTTTAATAATTTACTAACTAAATACGAGTATAATGAATTGACTGTTGTACAAAATGGACAAATAAAGAGGAAGTATTGCCTAGATTGAACTCATGCTGCAACTGCTGAATTTGTTTCTAGAATATTTCAAATAGAGCTTTCCTATGAGCACGAAGGAACCAGAGAGGCAGGCTGCCTCTTGCAATGAAATGACAGAGCATGCTAATAAAGTCCATCAAGACAAATGAACAAAAAAGAAAGAGGAAGTAATGGCTAAATTGAACTCGCTGTGCTTGCTCCTAGAACATTTCAAATAGAGCTTTTCTAAGAGCAAGAAGGAGCCAGAGGGACAGGCTTGATAGGGAGTCTCTTGCAATGAAACGACAGAGCTTGCTAATAAAGTCCATCAGGAGAAAATGGACAAAAAGAAAGAGGAAGTATTGCCTAAATTAAACTAGCTATGCTTGTTCCTAGAATTTTTCAAATAGAGTTTTTCTATGAGTACGAAAGGAACAATGAAATGACGGAGCATGCTAATAATGTCCATCAGGACAAAATGGACAAAAAGAAAGAGGAAGTATTGCCTAAATTAAACTAGCTATGCTTGTTCCTAGAATTTTTCAAATAGAGCTTTTCTATGAGTACGAAAGGAACAATGAAATGACGGAGCATGCTAATAATGTCCATCAGGAGAAAATGGACAAAAAGAAAGAGGAAGTATTGCCTAAATTAAACTAGCTATGCTTGTTCCTAGAATTTTTCAAATAGAGCTTTTCTATGAGTACGAAGGAACCGGAGGGGCAGGCTTGATAGCGAGCCTCTAGCAATGAAATGACAGAGCATGCAAATAAAGTCCATCAGGACAAAATGGACAAAAAGCAAGAAGAAGCATTGCCATCATTGACCTAATGCTCCGTTTGTTTCAGAGATCGATGAATAACTATTTACATGACTGAATACTCTAACTACAGTGCTAATTAGTCCCCAATGCAGTACACTGCTCATGACTACAGTAGGCTGGAAAAGCAGCTTTCTACAAGTGTGATTTTGAATTTCTAATTTGGCCATTTTCATTTCATTGGCTTCTTGTCAAGCCATGGATTGAATGGACTGCAACGCCCTGTAACGATGGATGGGGATGAGGTGGATGGATGGATGGATGAGGTATGAGTTCATGTCCAATGCTTTACTATTAGAACTCTTTATTTCATCCAAGCGCATACAAAGTGGCTTACTCTCAGCATGGATTGGGTGATTGATTGTGATTGGTCCATGATGTTGTTATGAGTCATGACGTATGACTCATGACAACGTCGACCTTTGTTTTCTGTCTTGGTGTAGTGTACTGTACTGGTGCTTGAACATGTCGTACGAATAATACAAAAGCATGTAGCGGTTGAAGACCAGTGAGCAGCGTGACGTCCAAGTCTACCATGGACATGCAAATTGAAATCAAGACTTTGAACTCGATCTTGATGCCATCGAATAACTCCAACTGGAAATCGTTCTATTCCGTTGATGATGCTTCCATTGAAAGAAGTACTTGCTAGACGATCGAGTAAGACATGACTGGAAGCCAATGGACGGGCCATGACAGAGAAAAGGTGTCGACAATGCACCAGGGTAACATCCTCGAAGGTAGTCCAAGGGTGCCATGGCGAGGTAGGGTGGGCAAACAAGGGTAACATCGCATGCAGGCCATTTTAGACGATGTTATCCTCAAAGGGTAGAGTATCCCGTAAGACTATTTGACGTCATCCTCGTTGAAGGGTAGTGTATTAAATAGCACTGCTTAGACTAGTCTTACAAGTCATTCAAATGCC